>NC_068438.1:50161548-50181548 GCF_023373465.1 Oncorhynchus keta
AATGACCTGGTTATATAGCATCTAATGACCTGGGTATATAGCATCTAATGACCTGGGTATATAGCATCTAATGACCTGGGTATATAGCATCTAATGACCCGGGTATATAGCATCTAATGCCCTGGTTATATAGCATCTAATGCCCTGGTTATATAGCATCTAATGCCCTGGTTATATAGCATCTAATGCCCTGGTTATATAGCATCTAATGACCTGGTTATATAGCATCTAATGACCTGGGTATATAGCATCTAATGACCTGGGTATATAGCATCTAATGACCTGGGTATATAGCATCTAATGACCTGGGTATATAGCATCTAATGACCTGGTTATATAGCATCTAATGACCTGGTTATATAGCATCTAATGACCTGGGTATATAGCATCTAATGACCTGGGTATATAGCATCTAATGACCTGGTTATATAGCATCTAATGACCTGTTTATATAGCATCTAATGACCTGGTTATATAGCATCTAATGACCTGGGTATATAGCATCTAATGACCTGGGTATATAGCATCTAATGACCTGGTTATATAGCATCTAATTACCTGGTTATATAGCATCTAATGACCTGGTTATATAGCATCTAATGACCTGGGTATATAGCATCTAATGCCCTGGTTATATAGCATCTAATGCCCTGGTTATATAACATCTAATGCCTTGGTTATATAGCATCTAATGCCCTGGTTATATAGCATCTAATACCCTGGTTATATAACATCTACTGTCCTGGTTATATAACATCTAATGCCCTGGTTATATAACATCTAATGCCTTGGTTATATAGCATCTAATGACCTGGTTATATAGCATCTAATGACCTGGGTATATAGCATCTAATGACCTGGGTATATAGCATCTAATGCCCTGGTTATATAGCATATAATGCCTTGGTTATATAGCATCTAATGACCTGGTTATATAGCATCTAATGACCTGGGTATATAGCATCTAATGACCTGGGTATATAGCATCTAATGCCCTGGTTATATAGCATATAATGCCCTGGTTATATAGCATCTAATGACCTGGTTATATAGCATCTAATGACCTGGTTATATAGCATCTAATGCCCTGGTTATAGGGCATCTAATGCCCTGGTTATATAACATCTAATGCCCTGGTTATATAGCATCTAATGCCCTGGTTATAGGGCATCTAATGCCCTGGTTATATAACATCTACTGTCCTGGTTATATAGCATCTACTGTCCTGGTTATATAGCATCTAATGCCCTGGTTATATAGCATCTAATACCCTGGTTATATAGCATCTAATGACCTGGTTATATTGCATCTAATGACCTGGTTATATAACATCTAATGCCCTGGTTATATAGCATCTAATACCCTGGTTATATAGCATCTAATGCCCTGGTTATATAGCATCTAATGCCCTGGTTATATAGCATCTAATGCCCTGGTTATATAACATCTAATGCCCTGGTTATATAACATCTAATGCCCTGGTTATAGGGCATCTAATGCCCTGGTTATATAACATCTAATGCCCTGGTTATATAACATCTAATGCCCTGGTTATATAACATCTAATGCCCTGGTTATATAACATCTAATGCCCTGGTTATATAACATCTAATGCCCTGGTTATAGGGCATCTAATGCCCTGGTTATATAACATCTAATGCCCTGGGTATATAACATCTAATGCCCTGGTTATATAACATCTAATGCCCTGGTTATATAACATCTAATGCCCTGGTTATATAACATCTACTGTCCTGGTTATAGGGCACTGTACCTCAGTACTATATACAGGTCTGTTGGTACATAATGGCCAGTAGAGGCTATATATCCAGGTCTGTTGGTACATACTATATCTACAGACCTGGTCATAGTACCAGATACAAATACACCTTTTAGAACAGAGGGGACTGTGAAGAGAAACAAACACGGGCATCAGACACACGCCGACACGTTCAAATGATGACACGCACACTCTACACACACGCAGACATGGATTTTGTATTGTACACACAGTGTATGTGATAGTAGAGTAGTGGACGCAGGGCACACGTTTAATGGGTTGTGAAAAGTTTCATGAAATGAAATGTCATGTAATATTTGTAATTGTATATAACTGTCTTAATGTTGCTGGACCGCAGGAAGAGTAGCTGCTGCCTTGGCAGGAACTAATGGGGATCCATAATAAATCCCCAGGAAGAGTAGCTGCTGCCTTGGCAGGAACTAATGGGGATCCATAATAAACCCCCAGGAAGAGTAGCTGCTGCCTTGGCAGGAACTAATGGGGGTCCATAATAAATCCCCAGGAAGAGTAGCTGCTGCATTGGCAGGAACTAATGGGGATCCATAATAAACCCCAGGAAGAGTAGCTGCTGCCTTGACAGGAACTACTGGGGATCCATAATAAACCCCAGGAAGAGTAGCTGCTGCATTGGCAGGAACTACTGGGGATCCATAATAAACCCCAGGAAGAGTAGCTGCTGCCTTGGCAGGAACTAATGGGGATCCATAATAAACCCCAGGAAGAGTAGCTGCTGCCTTGGCAGGAACTACTGGGGATCCCTAATAAACCCCAGGAAGAGTAGCTGCTGCCTTGGCAGGAACTAATGGGGATCCATAATAAACCCCAGGAAGAGTAGCTGCTGCCTTGGCAGGAACTAATGGGGATCCATAATAAACCCCAGGAAGAGTAGCTGCTGCATTGGCAGGAACTAATGGGAATCCATAATAAATCCCCAGGAAGAGTAGCTGCTGCCTTGGCAGGAACTAATGGGGATCCATAATAAATCCCCAGGAAGAGTAGCTGCTGCATTGGCAGGAACTAATGGGGATCCATAATAAACCCCAGGAAGAGTAGCTGCTGCATTGGCAGGAACTAATGGGGATCCATAATAAACCCCAGGAAGAGTAGCTGCTGCATTGGCAGGAACTAATGGGGATCCATAATAAACCCCAGGAAGAGTAGCTGCTGCATTGGCAGGAACTAATGGGGATCCATAATAAATCCCCAGGAAGAGTAGCTGCTGCATTGACAGGAACTAATGTAGATTAATAATAAATACAAATGGCCAGTAGGTACTATGACATGGTCTGATCATAATGTATCTACAGACTTGGCCATAGTACCTCTCTACCACTCAGGAAAAGGTTCAGAAATATGCGGTTTACCAGAACATTTTATGATTACTTATTGTACTTTCATGTGTTGTTCATGTACTTAAGCAAACCCATGCATCAGATTTCCATTCTAGTTTAAGCTGTCAAACTGGAGTTTTTTTAAATTTTTAATTCATCTTTATTCCTAAGTCATGGGCTCAACCCGAATGGCACCCTATTCCCTATTTAGTGCACTACCTATGCCAAGGACCCATAGGGAATAGGGTGCAATTTGGGATGTAGCTGTGGCCAGTGCATTTAGATATGCTGCTATCACAGTTTGAGAACCATCTTGTAATTCCCAATATTTACCTGGCACAGGCTGCAAAGTGAATCAACACGATTTGCCTCCATTTTCTGATCTCCTTCCAGTTCGACCAGCACAGACTTCTGTTGAAAATCACTTTCTTTAACCACGGCCAGCAATGTTTTCACAGGAAGCTTCATGAGAGAAAGCCAGAGAAGGACGGCAATTATTGGAACAGTACAAGCCAGAAATGTTCTTCCCCTGGCTACTGTGGATGTGTCCCGAATAGCTCCCTATACGGTATAGTGTGCACTATTTTTCACAAGGGTCCATAGTGCTCCCGTCAAAAGTAATTCACCGTGTAGGTAATAGGATGCTATTTGGGATATGTGTGTGTGTGTGTGTGTGTGTGTGTGTGTGTGTGTGTGTGTGTGTGTGTGTGTGTGTGTGTGTGTGTGTGTGTGCGTGCGTGCGTGCGTGCGTGCGTGCGTGCGTGCGTGCGTGCGTGCGTGCGTGCGTGCGTGCGTGCGGGGGAAAAGGTTTCTCACTTGGATCTGCTGTGTTTGAAGAGATGTTTCACCCAAATTTGATAATTTGTTCATTTCTTTTCAAGCCATCTGGAAGTTAATGTGAGATGGTTTTGGCATGCAGTTCAGGCAATGCTAATGTGGGTCTGATTTAACGCTAATATTTTTTACACTAAAGTGGGTCTCACTGAACCCTAATGTTTTGATGCTAAAGTGGGTCTCACTGAACCCTAATGTTTTGATGCTAAAGTGGGTCTCACTGAACCCTAATGTTTTGATGCTAAAGTGGGTCTCACTGAACCCTAATGTTTTGATGCTAAAGTGGGTCTCACTGAACCCTAATGTTTTGATGCTAAAGTGGGTCTCACTGAACCCTAATGTTTTGATGCTAAAGTGGGTCTCACTGAACCCTAATGTTTTGATGCTAAAGTGGGTCTCACTGAACCCTAATGTTTTGATAAAGCTCACTGATCCCTAATGTTTTGATGCTAAAGTGGGTCTCAATGAACCCTAATGTTTTGATGCTAAAGTGGGTCTCACTGAATCCTAATGTTTTGATGCTAAAGTGGGTCTCACTGAACCCTAATGTTTTGATGCTAAAGTGGGTCTCACTGAACCCTAATGTTTTGATGCTAAAGTGGGTCTCACTGAACCCTAATGTTTTGATGCTAAAGTGGGTCTCACTGATCCCTAATGTTTTGATGCTAAAGTGGGTCTCACTGAACCCTAATGTTTTGATGCTAAAGTGGGTCTCAATGAACCCCGATGTGTTGTGTTTGATGCTAAAGCGGTGCCTGTAGTTAAGTAGCTAATGAGAACATCACATTACATTGGACTGCAGTTACTAATGGCTCGTAGAGAAATCCACTGTCGGCAAGACTTCAAACATTATAGGGAAAATATCCTTTGTTGCTGCTGATGGACTGCCAGAACACCTACTGTAATCATACTGCTCCACAGCTGATATTAACATCATCATAATTCATTACAGACAAAACAGTTTAGCTAAACCAACAACAGACCAAGATCCCCTCGGTACTTTTGTATTGTGCTAGTCTAAAACAACACTCAGTACAACAGCGGTCCTCAAAACCGTGTTGTTTAATCAGGTTTAGTATTGAAATTAAACAAATATCTGGAGCAGATGGGTCACGTACATATTTCAAATTGATATAATGTAATAATAAAATGTTTACTGGAAGCCAGAGGGACAAGATCCAACATAAAGAGTCTTAACCAAGTATTCATCCCGAATGGCACCCTGTTCTCCACATAGATCTATGGTTTCTGGTTAAAAGTAGTGCACTATGCAGGGGGGGGGGCTGCCATTTTGGGATGAAGCTCGTTACACATCCTTTTGAAGTCAGAGGGTACACAGCCAGTGGTCAGGGATGAGTTGATGAGGAGACGGATTCCAGAGATGGTCTGGAGAAAGGGAGGAGGCGATGGGGTCGAGCGTGTCAGGTTGTCGAGCGACCGGAACTCACTAGTTGCAGGATTTCATCTGGAGAGAGCGGGGGGAGGAAAGAGGTCAAGGGGTGTAGGGTAGATCTGCATCTGTGTGGGTCCAGTGGACTCAATAGGCTGAGTGAAGGAGGAGCGGTTGTGGTCAACCTTCTTTTCCAAGTCAATGACAAAGTCTTCCGCAGAGAGGGAGGAGAGGAAGATGATTAAGGAGGGATGAGAAGGTGGACAATAGTGTCCTAGGGTTAGAGGCAGAAGCTTGAAATTTAGAGTGATGGAAAGTGGCTTTATTAACAATGGATTCAGTACAAAGTCGAAAAACAAGAACTGTAGAACATGACAACATTTTTAGTAACTGTGAGTCCAAACACGTCACAAACAAGGAAATGAGAAGCTGGTCGATGTCCATTCAGCACCACTGCTACATTGTCAAAATAGGAAGCCTCCAACATATAATGATTGTGTAATGAAAGCAAATTAGTGCACTTTAACCCGAGATCTGGTGTTTTAGAGGGTGTTTGAATGTAAACTCAATGTACGGGTTATGATACAAAGAAATGTTTTTACAACAGAATAGAAGTACTCTGAAATACCCAGAGTGGGTCTTCAATCTGAATATTTATGTTTTTTTTTTAAAGAGAGTATTGTGTCAGTGCATGTAAAAGACAGCAAACAAAAATAAACAAATTGCAGCCTGACTCTCCTACAATCATATGGTTTAAGACGTGTAAATTATTTAAAATAAACCTAAATATTGATGATGAGTTGCCTGTGAAGACTATTGTTTGTGGAATTCGAGCTACATGGTTTATTTTAGACAGATTAGAAACAGCGTGAGATGGAGAAGGAGTGAACGGCTATGAAAAGCCAACTGACATTTACTCCTGGAGGTGCTGACCTGTTGTACCCTCGACAACTACTGTGATTATTATCATTTGACCCTGCTGGTCATCTATGAACATTTGAACAACTTGGTCATGTTCTGTTATAATCTCCACCCGGCACAGCCAGAAGAGGACTGGCCACCCCTCATAGCCTGGTTCCTCTCTAGGTTTCTTCCTAGGTTTTGGCCTTTCTAGGGAGTTTTTCCTAGCCACCGTGCTTCTACACCTGCATTGCTTGCTGTTTGGGGTTTTAGGCTGGGTTTCTGTACAGCACTTTGAGATATCAGCTGATGTAACAAGGGCTTTATAAATACATTTGATTTTATTTGAAAGTGGGACCGACGGAAGTGGAAATTGAACCACTGACTTCTGGTGCAGTAAGCTGGTACATTTAATAGGAATTGCATTGGACATTTGACACACTTAATCACATAGCCACAATGTAAAAATATATTCTGGGGTGAAAAACTAATTAATGTATAGTTGAAGTCGGACGTTTATGTAAACCTTAGCCAAATATATTTAAACTCAGTTTTCCACAATTCCTGACATTTAATCCTAGTAATAATTCCCTGTCTTAGGTCAGTTAGTATCACCAATTTATTTTAAGACTGTGAAATGTCAGAATAATAGTAGAGAGAATGATTTATTTCAGCTTTCATTTATTTCATCACATTCCCAGTGGGTCAGAAGTTTACATACACTCAATTAGTATTTGGTAGCATTGCCTTTAAATTGTTTAACTTGGGTCAAACGTTTCGGGTAGCCTTCCACAAGCTTCCCACAATAAATTGGGTGAATTTTGGCCCATTCCACCTGACAGAGCTGGTGTAACTGAGTCAGGTTTGTAGGCCTCCTTGCTGCACACACTTTTTCAGTTCTGCCCACAAATGTTCTATTGGATTGAGGTCAGAGCTTTGTGATGGCCACTCCAATACCTTGACGTCGTTGTCCATTTAGCCAAAACTCTGGAAGTATGCTTGGGGTCATTGTCCATTTGGAAGACCCATTTGCGACCGAGCTTTAACTTCCTGACTGATGTCTTGAGATGTTGCTTCAATATATCAACCTAATTTTACAATCCTTGTGATGTCATCTATTCTGTGAAGTGCACCAGTCCTTCCTGCAGCAAAGCACCCCCACAACATGGTGTTGCCACCCCCGTGCTTCACGGTTGGGATGGTGTTCTTCAGCTTGCAAGCCTCCCCCTTTTTCCTCCATACATAATGATGGTCATTATGGCCAAACAGTTATATTTTTGTTTCATCAGACCAGTGGACATTTCTCCAAAAAGTATGATCTTTGACCCCATGTGCAGTTGCAAACCATAGTCTGGCTTTTAATGGCGGTTTTGGAGCAGTGGCTTCTTCCTTGCTGAGCGGCCTTTCAGGGTATATCGATGTAGGACTTGTTTTTACTGTGGATATAGATACTTTTGTACCTGTTTCCTCCAGCATCTTCACATGGTCCTTTGCTGTTGTTCTGGGATTGATTTGCACTTTTTGTACCTAGGAGACAGAATGCATCTCCTTACTGAGCGGTATGACAGCTGAGGTCTTGGCTGATTTCTTTTGATTTTCCTATGATGTCAAGCAAAGAGGCACTGAGTTTGAAGGTAGGCCTTGAAATACATCCACAGGTACACCTTCAATTAACTCAATTTATGTCAATTAGCCTATCAGAAGCTTCTAAAGCCATGACATCATTTTCTGGAATGTTCCAAGCTGTTTAAAGGCACAGTCAATTTAGTGTATGTAAACATTGTGAAACAGTGAATTATAAATGAAATAATCCCCCTGTAAACAATTGTTGAGAAAATTACTTGTGTCATGCACAAAGTAGATGTTGTAAACAATTTGCCAAAACTGTAGTTTAACAAGAAATTGTTGAAACATGAGTTTTAATGACTCCAACCTAAGTGTATGTAAACTTCCAACTTCAACTGTACTTAATAAAAAAAAAGTATTTTCAATGATTTGTTAATAAAACATTTAAGAATAAATCCAACATAATATGTTAGTCAAAATCGGTCTTCTGTCATGATACCCAAAGCCAGAGAAAACGTTATTGAACTCATTGGAAGTCTGATTCTAAACTCCTTGCGCTTCCTATCTTGACGTATCTGTGTTTTTAGAGGATTATGGGTCATATATATATATATATATATATATTTCTATCATTATTTTGCACAATGTTGTATGCATGCTTGAAGGAAGAGAAGTGCACTTCTTTATTAGTAGTAAGTAGCTTGTTATGCCATGATTTTTAATGATGAACGGATATCAAAACCATCAGACAAAATTCAGTTCAATGATTTAGACAATCCGTTCACCACATTCAGAACTTTTCATGGTAGAGGCAAATACAGTATCCTGCCATACTTGTTGTATAACCTCTAGTCACTGTCGGTGGTTGGAGCACTGTGCTCAACAATTCCTGCCAAAAATAGTTAAAATTGGCAAATGATCAGATACATAAACCAATGTTAACCATTAGAATATTCCAGAAGGAGCGATCTAATTATTCGCTAGACAGGGGGTGAAACACCATCATAGTGTTTAGAAGCTATAGAGGGAGAGAGAAAACGACACCAAAAGATAAGCTATCTAATTCTTCACTCGACAGGAGGAGAAACACCATCATAGCGTTTAGAAGCTATAGAGAGAGAGAGAAAGCTTATCTAATTCGGTACTAAACAGAACACGAAACACCAAATGAGTGTTTTGAACCTTTTTGAGGTTGGTCTCCCAGTCCCTGGCAAGGTGTTACACAACACATGATTAACTGGTGTTACAACACACGATGTCGCGTTTCAAAACATCTCAGGATGATGTGTTTCAATACTCCAGTCAAGTTATTCTTTCGTCTCCTTTTGCGTTGGCGTATAATCAGTTGCCACTAGTTTTTATATATATATATTTTTTTTACAAAGCACTTCATTTTAACAGTGTACTAACTAAACCTGCCAGCGACTGTAGCCTATACTACTAACTGAACAGAATAACTGTAGAATGTTGCATTACAGAGAACATTATAGAGCCTCTAACAGTCCTAACACATTACAAACAACATAACGACGAGCTGTTTGGTCGTTGTCCATTCAGCACCACCTCGTGCTGAACCAGCGAGGCAGTCACTGTACATTATACTAACCGAACCGAATAACTGTATAATATTACAAAATGTGTAGAGTCTAAAACAGGCATACACCACACATTAGAAACAGCCCCGGGTAATGATTGTGAGAATTTGACCGTGCTGCCGGAGCTCCCTAGAGTAATGTCTGGGTGTTTGCCATTGGTGAAGCGTCTTTATCAGTTAGAGAGGCGTGGGCGGGACTCTGCGCACTCGCTCGTTCTGCATCTCGACAGAAAGGTAATAAGCTGCACTTTCTCTGCGCGAGGAGAGAAGCATCTCTCGTTCTCTCTCTCTCTCTCTACAGTCCCGGTGGTACCGTGTAAAGGCACACTCTAACTAACGGCAATAGGCTACTGCTACAGCCCGAGGATCTGCCCGAGTACAAAGGGAGTTGACTTACTTTGCATTGACAGCAGAACTGAGTTCCGTCCCTACGTAGACTAAGGAGCCTATGAGATTCTTCTCAGGTTTCAGACTGCAAGCGCACCTGGATAAACCCGAGAGCTTCTCCAGTCGAAAACAGAAGACAACGTGAGGCCAGCATAGTTTGCTGCTGAAGGAAGCGTTAAGAATATGATTCTCCAACGGCACTTGGTGTTCCTCCTGTATAGCTTCTGTGGAATCGCCTCGAAAGGTAGGCTGGCTAAGCGCTGGAAACATACATATCTTTAGTAGCTTAGGTTATCCTATAGCTCTGTAGTCTACATCTAAACCCGGGCGTGGTGAAGATACTTCATGAGGTGTAAGAGTAATAGTCTCCCTCACGTCTTGCTCAAGTGTGTCGAAGTCATGCAGATATGTCATTTCGGTTTTGAGAATGGGTCAGTTTTTTGTCGCTTGAGTGTTTTGGGACGTAGGATTGCGCTGTCGATGGTGAGGGAACATGGTGATGGTACAGCGCAGTAGTAAAGTTCTGCGGAAAAATGCGAATACCTGTATTCTTCATCACGGAAAGATCTTCGTGATACGACGGTGGTGGTGGTGGGCATAAGTTACGATACACCAACTTGGATGGTATCCCATGTCTTTTGCGTGCACGGCAAGGAACAGCTAGATTTCAACGTGTAGCACACAGTAGGCTGCTGAACAGGTTATGGGGTGTGTTAAGGTCAATGTAAAGACATTGGCTTGTAACCTATTTTGTGTACATCAAATTCGGTTATAGATATTTAATACACTTAATTAGCGTATCATATTGTTATAACATACTGATATATTATTAATAGATTGAATTTGATACGAATGACAAATGAGACACTATTAGACGTAATTTTCATCTATGTCTGACCACATGAATTATGCTATCCAATGGAACAGTAGGCTCACAAGCTGGCGAACTAAATGTGAGATGTTCATTATATAGATGTATATTTTGTGCTGCGGGCGGTGGGGCAGCAGGTTGGCTATATCTTGGGGTCGGTCTTGTTTGACTAGAATATACGCGTTTTAATCCTCTGATCTGAGGAGTTATTTTTCAAACACAGGTGGAGGTTATCGGTAACAGTTTAAACCATGCTTCTATATATGCCTATGCCTCTTAACTGAAATAAATATTTTATTTCAGCCACATTTGGAGCTGCGTTAATTGGTAGCCTAAATTAAATTACTAAATGCCATTGTTCATATTTACAAATGTAATATTCAGTAATTAGCTATTCCTTTTATTGCGGCATTTCTGTCCACATTCATAATGTAGCCTACTCACTGTAACTTCAGATAGGAGAGAAACAATGGATGGATGAAGTAGCAGGCAGTATCGTATTTTAGTCACATAAATTCCCCAACTCCCCACGCAGCACGCCCGTCCCGCAGCCACCGCCCTGTGCTGTGCCACTGCGCGTGGGGTGACGCCGATGGAATGAACAAGTCCTCTTTTTCCCGAGGCTCTCTGATGTCGTTTAGTGTATAGGCTATAGTCTAAGCCCTGCAGTGTATAGGGTACACGCCCAGCAGGCTACTATGAGTCACCCTGTGACTGTCATTACAGAAATATATGATGCTGGCTACTGTTGTTTTAATATCCTTTTTAAGGGGATTTTTAAGGGGTGGGTATCGCATCAACTTGTTGTATACCTATCTAATTAAGGAAATAACTCCTACACAGTAACTCATCCCTGACAGCCTGACTTCAATATCTTTATTATATTATTTTCAATTCTGTTCTGTTCTCTTCTATTCTATTATTTTATATTCTATTCTATTATGCTCTATTCTATTATCTTCTATTCTATTATTTTATATTCTATTCTATTATGCTCTATTCTATTCTATTATGCTGTATTCTATTCTATTCAGTTCTATTCTGTTCTATTCTGTTCTATTCTGTTCTCTTCTCTTCTATTATGCTCTATTCTATTATATTCTATTATGCTCTATTCTATGCTCTTCTATTCTATTCAGTTCTATTCTGTTCTATTATGCTCTATTCTATTATATTCTATTATGCTCTATTCTATGCTATTCTATTCTAATCTGTTCAATTCTATTGTATTATGCTCTATTATGTTCTATTCTGTTCTATTCTATTCTATTCTGTTCTCTTCTCTTCTATTATGCTCTATTCTATTCTATTATATTGTATTCTATTATGCTCTATTCTATTTGGTTCTATTCTAGTCTGTTCTATTCTATTGTATTACATTCTATTATATTTTATTGTAGTCTATTATATTATGTTCTATTATTATAATATATCAGAATATAATATAATATATTGCAATATAATATAATGGAAAATAATATAATAAGCTATATTCTATTCTATTCTATTCCATTCTGTTCTATTCTATTCTGTTCCATTCTGTTCTATTGTAATATATTCTATTCTGTTCTATTCTATTCTGTTCCATTCTGTTCTATTGTAATATATTGTATTATGTTCTATTCTATTCTATTCCATTCTGTTCTATTGTAATATATTCTATTCTGTTCTATTCTATTCTGTTCCATTCTGTTCTATTGTAATATATTCTATTCTGTTCTATTCTATTCTGTTCTATTGTAATATATTCTATTCTGTTCTTTTCTATTCTGTTCCATTCTGTTCTATTGTAATATATTCTATTCTGTTCTATTCTATTCTGTTCCATTCTGTTCTATTGTAATATATTCTATTCTGTTCTATTCTATTCTGTTCCATTCTGTTCTATTGTAATATATTCTATTCTGTTCTATTCTATTCTGTTCCATTCTGTTCTATTGTAATATATTCTATTCTGTTCTATTCTATTCTATTCCATTCTGTTCTATTGTAATATATTCTATTCTGTTCTATTCTATTCTGTTCCATTCTGTTCTATTGTAATATATTCTATTCTGTTATATTCTATTCTGTTCCATTCTGTTCTATTGTAATATATTCTATTCTGTTCTATTATATTCTGTTCTATATTTCCTATGATTTTCTATTCTTGCCATGACTTTTCTACCTAGATCTTCAGTAGTTCGGTAGTTTGGTAGTTTAGTAGTTTAGTAGTCTTCTGAACTAGCAAAGTTTTATAATGAACTATTTGAGAATGATGTCAAGGCTGATGTCGAGGCTGATGTCAAGGCTGACGTCGAAGGCTGATGTCGAGGCTGATGTCGAGGCTGATGTCGGAGGCTGACGTCGAGGCTGATGTCAAGGCTGATGTCGAGGCTGATGTCGAGGCTGATGTCGAGGCTGATGTCGAGGCTGATGTCAAGGCTGATGTCGAGGCTGATGTCGAGGCTGATGTCGAGGCTGATGTCGAGGCTGATGTCGAGGCTGATGTCAAGGCTGATGTCAAGGCTGATGTCAAGGCTGATGTCGAGGCTGATGTCGAGGCTGATGTCAAGGCTGATGTCGAGGCTGATGTCGAGGCTGATGTCGAGGCTGACGTCGAAGGCTGATGTCGAGGCTAACGTCGAAGGCTGATGTCGAGGCTGATGTCGAAGGCTGATGTCGAGGCTGATGTCGAGGCTGATGTCGAGGCTGATGTCGAGGCTGACGTCGAAGGCTGATGTCGAGGCTGATGTCGAGGCTGACGTCGAAGGCTGATGTCGAGGCTGATGTCGAGGCTGATGTCGAAGGCTGACGTCGAGAATGATGTGCCCTATTCTTTATCTAGTGCACTACCAGAGCCCATTTGGCAGTGCAGACACTGACTGTCATCGGTAGAAAATACCTCAGCAGTGTGTAGATTAATTAACCCCTCCAAGACTCTTTCTGTGCTCCATTACTAAACTTAGTTCTAAACAGACCGGCTGTATTGGTCCATCCATACCATCTCCCTATCTGCCAACATGCCTCTCCAGTACATTCTGAGCCCCCTGTCCGTGTTCCACATTTGTATTTGAATTTATTATGGATCCCCATTAGCCAAGGCAGCAGCTACTCTTCCCGGGGTCCAGCAACATAAGACAGTTACATACAGTTTAAAATACTACATGACATTACATTTCACGACACCTTTACCCAACACATTCAGTGTGCTCGCTCAGGCCACCACTCCACAATCACATATTTACAGTACAACATCCATGTACCTGTGTGTGTGTGTGTGTTTCTTCACAGTCCCCGCTGTTCCATAAGGTGTATTTTTATGTCTGATTCTACTGCGTACATTGGTTGCCTGATGTGGAATAGAGTTCTGTGTAGTCATGGCTCCGTATAGTACTCTCTGCACCACCCATATTCTGTTCTGGATTAAAGGATTGTGAAGAGACCTCTGGTGGCATGTCGTGTGGAGTATGCATGGGGTGTCTGAGCTGTGTGCTAGTAGTTTAAACAGACAGCTCGGTGCATTCAGCATGCCAACACCTCTTACAAAAACAGGTAGTGATGAAGTCAATCTCTCCTCCACTTTGAGCCAGGAGAGATTGACATGCATATTATTAATGTTAGCTCTCTGTGTACATCCAAGGGCCAGCTGTGCCTTCCCTGTTCTGAAACAATTTTAATTTTCCGAGGTCCCTCTTTGTGGCACCTGACCACACGACTGAACAGTAGTCCAGGTGCGACAAAGCTAGAGTCTGTCGGACCTGCCTTGTTGATAGTGTTGTTAAGAAGGTAGAAACTAGGGCCTGTAGGACCTGCCTTGTTGATAGTGTTGTTAAGAAGGTAGAAACTAGGGCCTGTAGGACCTGCCTTGTTGATAGTGTTGTTAAGAAGGTAGAGACTAGGGCCTGTAGGACCTGCCTTGTTCATTGTGCTGTTAAGAAGGTAGAAACTAGGGCCTGTAGGACCTGCCTTGTTCATAGTGCTGTTAAGAAGGTAGAAACTAGGGCCTGTAGGACCTGCCTTGTTGATAGTGTTGTTAAGAAGGTAGAGACTAGGGCCTGTAGGACCTGCCTTGTTCATTGTGCTGTTAAGAAGGTAGAAACTAGGGCCTGTAGGACCTGCCTTGTTCATAGTGCTGTTAAGAAGGTAGAAACTAGGGCCTTATAGGACCTGCCTTGTTGATAGTGCTGTTAAGAAGGTAGAAACTAGGGCCTTATAGGACCTGCCTTGTTGATAGTGCTGTTAAGAAGGTAGAAACTAGGGCCTGTAGGACCTGCCTTGTTGATAGTGTTGTTAAGAAGGTAGAAACTAGGGCCTATAGGACCTGCCTTGTTGATAGTGTTGTTAAGAAGGTAGAAACTAGGGCCTTATAGGACCTGCCTTGTTGATAGTGTTGTTAAGAAGGTAGAAACTAGGGCCTGTAGGACCTGCCTTGTTGATAGTGTTGTTAAGAAGGTAGAAACTAGGGCCTGTAGGACCTGCCTTGTTGATTGTGTTGTTAAGAAGGTAGAAGCTAGGGCCTTATAGGACCTGCCTTGTTGATAGTGTTGTTAAGAAGGTAGAAACTAGGGCCTGTAGGACCTGCCTTGTTGATAGTGTTGTTAAGAAGGTAGAAACTAGGGCCTTATAGGACCTGCCTTGTTAATAGTGTTGTTAAGAAGGTAGAAACTAGGGCCTTATAGGACCTGCCTTGTTGATAGTGTTGTTAAGAAGGTAGAAACTAGGGCCTGTAGGACCTGCCTTGTTGATAGTGTTATTAAGAAGGTAGAAACTAGGGCCTTATAGGACCTGCCTTGTTGATAGTGTTGTTAAGAAGGTAGAAACTAGGGCCTTTATAGGACCTGCCTTGTTGATAGTGTTGTTAAGAAGGTAGAAACTAGGTCCTGCAGGACCTGCCTTGTTGATAGTGTTGTTAAGAAGGTAGAAACTAGGGCCTTATAGGATCTGCCTTGTTGATAGTGTTGTTAAGAAGGTAGAAACTAGGGCCTGTAGGACCTGCCTTGTTGATAGTGTTGTTAAGAAGGTAGAAACTAGGGCCTGTAGGACCTGCCTTGTTGATAGTGTTGTTAAGAAAATAGAAACTAGGGCCTGTAGGACCTGCCTTGTTGATAGTGTTGTTAAGAAGGTAGAAACTAGGACCTGTAGGACCTGCCTTGTTGATAGTGTTGTTAAGAAGGTAGAAACTAGGGCCTGTAGGACCTGCCTTGTTGATAGTGTTGTTAAGAAGGTAGAAACTAGGGCCTGTAGGACCTGCCTTGTTGATAGTGTTGTTAAGAAGGTAGAAACTAGGGCCTGTAGGACCTGCCTTGTTGATAGTGTTGTTAAGAAGGTAGAAACTAGGGCCTGTAGGACCTGCCTTGTTGATAGTGTTGTTAAGAAGGTAGAAACTAGGGCCTGTAGGACCTGCCTTGTTGATAGTGTTGTTAAGAAGGTAGAAACAAGGGCCTGTAGGACCTGCCTTGTTGATAGTGTTGTTAAGAAGGTAGAAACTAGGGCCTTATAGGACCTGCCTTGTTGATAGTGTTGTTAAGAAGGTAGAAACTGGGGCCTGTGGGACCCGCCTTGTTGATAGTGTTGTTAAGAAGGTAGAAACTAGGACCTCATAGGACCTGCCTTGTTGACAGTGTTGTCAAGAAGGTAGAAACTAGGGCCTGTAGGACCTGCCTTGTCGATAGTGCTGTTAAGAAGGTAGAAACTAGGGCCTTATAGGACCTGCCTTGTTGATAGTGTTGTTAAGAAGGTAGAAACTAGGGCCTGTAGGACCTGCCTTGTTGATAGTGTTGTTAAGAAGGTAGAAACTAGGACCTGTAGGACCTGCCTTGTTGACAGTGTTGTTAAGAAGGTAGAAACTAGGGCCTGTAGGACCTGCCTTGTTGATAGTGCTGTTAAGGTAGAAACTAGGACCTGTAGGACCTGCCTTGTTGATAGTGTTGTTAAGAAGGTAGAAACTAGAGCCTGTGGGACCTGCCTTGTTGATAGTGTTGTTTAGAAGGTAGAAACTAGGGCCTGTAGGATCTGCCTTGTTGATAGTGTTGTTAAGAAGGTAGAAACTAGGGCCTGTAGGACCTGCCTTGTTGATAGTGTTGTTAAGAAGGTAGAAACTAGGGCCTGTAGGACCTGCCTTGTTGATAGTGCTGTTAAGAAGGTAGAAACTAGGGCCTTATAGGACCTGCCTTGTTGATAGTGTTGTTAAGAAGGTAGAAACTAGGGCCTGTAGGACCTGCCTTGTTGATAGTGTTGTTAAGAAGGTAGAAACTAGGACCTGTAGGACCTGCCTTGTTGATAGTGTTGTTAAGAAGGTAGAAACTAGGGCCTGTAGGACCTGCCTTGTTGATAGTGTTGTTAAGAAGGTAGAAACTAGGGCCTGTAGGACCTGCCTTGTTGATAGTGTTGTTAAGAAGGTAGAAACTAGGACCTGTAGGATCTGCCTTGTTGATAGTGTTTTTAAGAAGGTAGAAACTAGGGCCTTATAGGACCTGCCTTGTTGATAGTGTTGTTAAGAAGGTAGAAACTAGGGCCTGTAGGACCTGCCTTGTTGATAGTGTTATTAAGAAGGTAGAAACTAGGGCCTGTAGGATCTGCCTTGTTGATAGTGTTGTTAAGAAGGTAGAAACTAGGGCCTTATAGGACCTGCCTTGTTGATAGTGTTGTTAAGAAGGTAGAAACTAGGGCCTGTAGGACCTGCCTTGTTGATAGTGTTGTTTAGAAGGTAGAAACTAGGGCCTGTAGGATCTGCCTTGTTGATAGTGTTGTTAAGAAGGTAGAAACTAGAGCCTGTAGGACCTGCCTTGTTGATAGTGTTGTTAAGAAGGTAGAAACTAGGGCCTTATAGGACCTGCCTTGTTGATAGTGTTGTTAAGAAGGTAGAAACTAGGGCCTGTAGGATCTGCCTTGTTGATAGTGTTGTTAAGAAGGCAGAGCTTTATTATAGACAGACTTCTCCACATCTTAGCTACTGTTGCATTAATATGTTTTGACCATGACAGTTTACACTCCAGGGTTACTCCAAACAGTTTAGTCACCTCCTATGGGTCCTGTTTAAAAGTAGGGCCCTATACAAGGAAAGGGTGTCATATAGGCTGTAGTCATTGAGTCTCAAACAGAGTTATCAGCCAGGTCACTTCCCCTGTTTTTCCTCTCCCAATATAACTCTGTCCAACATTTAGATAGACTTTTGAAACGCCTTTTTGCATTGTACATTATTCCAGTCAGTATGTGGGTTTCTTCTCTGAAAACCTTGAGATAAATACAAATTGGGCCCAGGGGAAAGTGAACCCCAAAACGTCACAGTGCTTTAAGGTGAGGCTGGAGGGAGACGAGGGGAGACGATGGGAGACGAGGGGAGCTGGTGGGGAACTGAGGGGAATACATGGTTGTGTCTCTTGTGGGCTGCGGAGACAGCGACTGAACTGAGCCTTGCTGGTATACTGTTGCAGATAGAGAGAAGCTGAACGAAGGCAGACAGGGAGGTATAGTAGACAGGAACACACAACCCCCAGATCCCCCAGACACACAACCCCTCCAGATCCCCCCCAGACACACAACCCCCCAGATCCCCCCAGACACACAACCTACCCAGTCACACAACTCCCCCCAGACACACTACCCCCAGACACACAACCCCCAGACACACAACCCCCCCCCAGACACACAAACTCACCCCCACCCCTCAGACCTCCCTCCAGCCTCCTCCACAACAACATATATTTGGTATACAATAGATATCATCAACATGACACCATCCTCTTCCGACGATATACATTGATGGTGTTTTACTGTCGGCCTCACCTCATTAGCTATCAGGTGGACGAGGCGGACATGTCTAGCTGCAGTTGAAGTAGGAAGTTTACATACACTTAGGTTGGAGTCATTAAAACTAGTTTTTCAACCACTCCACAAATTTCTTGTTAACAAACTATAGTTTTGTCAAGTCGGTTAGGACATCTACTTTGTTCATGACACAAGTCATTTTTCCAACAATTGTTTCCAGACAGATTATTTCACTTATAATTCACTGTATCACAATTCCAGTGGGTCAGAAGTTTACATACACTAAGTTGACTGTGCCTTTAAACAGCTTGGAAAATTCCAGAAAATGATGTCATGGATTTAGAAGCTTCTGTTAGGATAATTTACATAATTTGAGTCAATTGGAGGTGTACCTGTGGATGTATTTCAAGGCCTACCTTCAAACTCAGTGCCTCTTTGCTTGACATCCTGGGAAAATTAAAAGAAATCAGCCAAGACCCCAGAATTTTTTTTTTTGACCTCCACAAGTCTGGTTCATCCTTGGGAGCAGTTTCCAAACGCCTGAAGGTACCATGTTCATATGTACAAACAATAGTATGCAAGTATAAACACCATGGGACCACGCAGCCGTCATACCGCTCAGGAAGGAGACGCATTCTGTCTCCTAGAGATGAACTTACTTTGGTGTGAAAAGTGCAAATCAATCCCAGAACAACAGCAAAGGACCTTGTGAAGATGCTGGAGGAAACAGGTACAAAAGTATCTGCATACCCACAGCAAAACGAGTCCTATATCGACATAACCTGAAAAGCCGCTCAGCAAGGAAGAAGCAACTGCTCCAAAACCGCCATAAAAAAGCCAGACTACGGTTTGCAACTGCACATGGGGACAAAGATCGTACTTTTGGGAGAAATGTCCTCTGGTCTGATGAAACAAAAATAGAACTGTTTGGCCATAATGACCATTGTTATGTTTGGGGGAAAAAGGGGGAGGCTTGCAAGCTGAAGAACACCATTCTAACCGTGAAGCACGGGGGTGGTAGCGTCATGTTGTGGGGGTTCTTTGCTGCAGGAGGGACTGGTGCACTTCACAAAATAGATGGCATCATGAGGGAGGAAAATTATGTTCATATTTTGAAGCATATTTTGAAGCATATTTTGAAGCAACATCTCAAGACATCAGTCAGGAAGTTAAGCTTGGTCACAAATGGGTCTTCCAAATGGACAATGACCCCAAGCATACTTTCAAAGTTGTGGCAAAAAGGCTTAAGGACAACAAAGTCAAGGTATTGGAGTGGCCATCACAAAGCCCTGACCTCAATCTTATAAAAAATTTGTGGGCAGATCTGAAAAAGTGTTTGTGAGCAAGGAGGCCTACAAACATGACTCAGTTACACCAGCTCTGTCAGGAGGAATGGGCCAAAATTCACCCAACTTATTGTGGGAAGCTTGTGGAAGGCTACCCGAATTGTTTGACCCAAGTTAAACAATTTAAAGGCAATGCTACCAAATACTAATTGAGTGTATGTAAACTTCTGACCCACTGGGAATGTGATGAAGGAAATAAAAGCTGAAATAAATCATTCTCTCTACTATTAT
>NC_068438.1:50184048-50189048 GCF_023373465.1 Oncorhynchus keta
CCTGGGTGGCTATAGTTCATTCTTACATGTTCTTTGTTTGAGCCGCTTTTGAAAGCAAAAGTCCAATTGAAAACATTATTGGCATTGTGGAATTAGATGTTCATAAGAGCAAGCTAGGACTGATGGTTTCGTTAGCTAAACTAGGAAGTCTGTTGGTTTTGTTACCAAGGCAACTACGGTAGCGATCTAGTAAGCGTGCTACCTACCTCAGTGGATGTCGAACATTTCTACCTGCAAATGAACACATTTTTAGCGGCCAATTGTGTTAAATTATAGCCATGGTAATATAGAAAAGGGCATAATCAACGAGGGGCTCTGCGTTCTCTGGAAAGTAATGCAAATGCCTGGAAGGTTAGTTCCACTCCGCTTCCACGTTGTTCATTATGTTACATAGAGCGTATAGAGACCCTCGTTGATTATTCCATACAAGGCCGGCACTTGATTTGATTTGAACAAGTCCGTGCTTTTACACCTGCATTGTTTGCTGTTTGGGGTTTTAGGCTGGGTTTCTGTACAGCACTTTGAGATATCAGCTGATGTACGAACGGCTATATAAATAAATTTGATTTGATTTGATTTGATTTGAAATACTTGAACAAGGCCAGTACTTGATTCAATTTGATTTGAACAAGGCCAAATACTTGAACAAAGCTAGTACTTGAACAAGGCCAGTACTTGATTCAATTTGATTTGAACAAGGCCAAATACTTGAACAAAGCTAGTACTTGAACAAGGCCAGTACTTGATTCAATTTGATTTGAACAAGGCCAAATACTTGAACAAGAGATGCCCTATATGAGCCCCCCTGCACTTTACTGTGATATTATTGACTCTTCATTGAGAATCTGCAATGTAGTCTGATGATCCGTAATCTTCTCATGACAAGGAGACAGTTACTGCTTACTGTTATTATTGATAACCATTGTGGCGTAGGGTCTCTCGATGTGTCCCAAATGACAAGCTATGTCCTAATGTATATATGGCACTATTTTTGACCAGTGCTAAATGGGCCCTGGCCAAAAGTAGTACACTTCATAGGGAATAGGGTCCATTTGGGGCACAACGGTGTTGGCACGCTAGAGTGTCTTTTGAAGCTGTCATCAATCATTTTGCAGAGATGTGTTAAATTTAAAAGGGACGTTGTGTTCCTGACTGGTTTTTGATGGTGCTGTGTATTTCTGACTGGTTTTTTGATGGTGCTGTGTGTTCCTGACTGGTTTTTGATGGTGCTGTGTATTTCTGACTGGTTTTTGATGGTGCTGTGTGTTCCTGACTGGTTTTTTGATGGTGCTGTGTGTTCCTGACTGGTTTTTGATGGTGCTGTGTATTTCTGACTGGTTTTTGATGGTGCTGTGTGTTCCTGACTGGTTTTTGATGGTGCTGTGTTTTCCTGACTGTTTTTTTGATGGTGCTGTGTGTTCCTGACTGGTTTTTTGATGGTGCTGTGTGTTCCTGACTGGTTTTTGATGGTGCTGTGTATTTCTGACTGGTTTTTGATGGTGCTGTGTGTTCCTGACTGGTTTTTGATGGTGCTGTGTTTTCCTGACTGTTTTTTTGATGGTGCTGTGTGTTCCTGACTGGTTTTTTGATGGTGCTGTGTATTTCTGACTGGTTTTTGATGGTGCTGTGTATTTCTGACTGGTTTTTGATGGTGCTGTGTGTTCCTGACTGGTTTTTTGATGGTGCTGTGTGTTCCTGACTGGTTTTTGATGGTGCTGTGTGTTCCTGACTGGTTTTTGATGGTGCTGTGTGTTCCTGACTGGTTTTTGATGGTGCTGTGTATTTCTGACTGGTTTTTGATGGTGCTGTGTGTTCCTGACTGGTTTTTGATGGTGCTGTGTATTTCTGACTGGTTGTTGATGGTGCTGTGTGTTCCTGACTGTTTTTTTGATGGTGCTGTGTGTTCCTGACTGGTTTTTGATGGTGCTGTGTATTTCTGACTGGTTTTTGATGGTGCTGTGTGTTCCTGACTGGTTTTTGATGGTGCTGTGTATTTCTGACTGGTTGTTGATGGTGCTGTGTGTTCCTGACTGTTTTTTTGATGGTGCTGTGTGTTCCTGACTGGTTTTTGATGGTGCTGTGTATTTCTGACTGGTTTTTGATGGTGCTGTGTGTTCCTGACTGGTTTTTTGATGGTGCTGTGTGTTCCTGACTGGTTTTTGATGGTGCTGTGTTTTCCTGACTGGTTTTTGATGGTGCTGTGTGTTCCTGACTGGTTTTTGATGGTGCTGTGTGTTCCTGACTGGTTTTTTGATGGTGCTGTGTGTTCCTGACTGGTTTTTTGATGGTGCTGTGTTTGGACGATGTGTTGTATTTGTTGAACGGGCTCAGAGGGTAAACTGTAAGTTGATGTCTTCCTCACAGGGAAACACATTGACGAGGCTGTGCACTTGAAACAAACTCTCGGATGCTTCGTTCTGGGTTCCTCATTATTATTACGGCTCGGCTAAATCTCCCCTTTTTCTGTTTCCCAAGTGGCACCAAGGCTGGTCAAAAGTAGTGCACGATATAGGGAATAGTATGCAATTTAGGAAGCAGCCACCGATACTTTAGTTACTTTTTGCATTATCGTCTCAGCCATCAATTCCTCGTCTAACGTTTCATAATGTTATTTTCTGAGCATCGTACAGTTATAGTTTTGTGAAACATCAATAAGATCTCTATCGGGTTGTCAGGGCGGACAAGAATTTGATCTCTGTCTGCATCCCCGTAAGGATCTGGGGAAAAGTCTCTATATATTCAGAAACCTTCAGAGCTTTCAGAAAATATTACAAACCCCGTGACTTATTCCTCATCTTGTTGTTGTTGTTGTTGCAGCCTGAATTCAAAATGGATTAAATATTTTTATTTCTCTCACTCATCTACACACAACACCCCATAATGACAAAAGTGAAAACGTGTTCTATAGATTTTTTGTTGTGTGCAAATTTATTGAAAATGAAATACAGAAATAACCGAATTTACTTACGTATTCACACCCCTTTGATCATCATGGAAATGTCACTAAAACTTGATTGTAGTGAATCTGTGGCCAATTCAATGGTTCGGGCATTTATACAGTATAACAAATATGAAAGACATGAATACTGTCAGAACACCTTGGATACGTCCCAAATGGCACCCTTTTCCCTATATAGTGCACTACTTTAGACCAGAACCCTATTCCCTATGTAGTGCACAACTTTAGACCAGAACCCTATTCCCTATATAGTGCACTACTTTAGACCAGAGCCCTATTCCCTATATAGTGGTACTACTATAGACCAGAGCCCTATTCCCTATATAGTGCACTACTTTAGACCAGAGCCCTATTCCCTATATAGTTGTACTACTATAGACCAGAGCCCTATTCCTATATAGTGGTACTACTATACACCAGAGCCCTATTCCCTATATAGTGCACTACTTTAGACCAGAACCCTATTCCCTATGTAGTGGTACTACTATAGACCAGAGCCCTATTCCCTATGTAGTGGTACTACTATACACCAGAGCCCTATTCCCTATATAGTGCACTACTTTAGACCAGAACCCTATTCCCTATGTAGTGGTACTACTATAGACCAGAGCCCTATTCCCTATATAGTGCACTACTTTAGACCAGAACCCTATTCCCTATGTAGTGGTACTACTATAGACCAGAGCCCTATTCCCTATATAGTGCACTACTTTAGACCAGAACCCTATTCCCTATGTAGTGGTACTACTATAGACCAGAACCCTATTCCCTATGTAGTGCACTACTATAGACCAGAGCCCTATTCCCTATGTAGTGCGCTACTTTAGACCAGAGCCCTATTCCCTATGTAGTGCACAACTTTAGACCAGAGGCCTATTCCCTATATAGTGGCACTACTTTAGACCAGAACCCTATTCCCTATGGAGTGCACTACTTTAGACCTGAGCCCTATTCCCTATATAGTGCACTACTTTAGACCAGAGCCCTATTCCCTATATAGTGCACTACTTTAGACCAGAGCCCTATTCCCTATATAGTGCACTACTTTAGACCAGAGCCCTATTCCCTATATAGTGCACTACTTTAGACCAGAGCCCTATTCCCTATATAGTGCACCACTTTAGATCAGAACCCTATTCCCTCTATAGTGCACTACTTTAGACCAGAGCCCTATTCCCTATATAGTTGTACTACTATAGACCAGAGCCCTATTCCCTATATAGTGCACTACTTTAGACCAGAGCCCTATTCCCTATATAGTGCACTACTTTAGACCAGAGCCCTATTTCCTATATAGTGCACTACTTTAGACCAGAGCCCTATTCCCTATATAGTGCACCACTTTAGACCAGAACCCTATTCCCTCTATAGTGCACTACTCTAGACCAGAGCCCCTGCAATATGTAGTGAATAGGATGCCATTTGGTACGTGTCCCTACTGTACATGATGATTGTTAAATATTTTAATTGGCATCTTTAATTTGGTTCTATCTTTCACTACAATGACACAGTAAGATTGTTTTCATTGTGAGAATGATTTGCCTAATATAATATCTTATTACTAATTGATAATTTCTAATCATAAATGTTTTATTCAACTTTTAATGTTGGATGTAAAAAACATTTGATTAAGTCTGTTGAAATAAAAGTATAGAAATATTCATAGTTTTAGTTTGAGTTATATCAGTTATATTCTAAGATCTAAAATTGACATTTTAATTTTTTTCAAACTGTGAACAAAAGTCATGTGATCTGATGCTTTTAGAGGGCATTACCATGGAGACTGTTTGTGTCCCAAATGACACCCTATTTCTTATATACTGCACTACTTTTGACCAGAATCCTATGACCCCTCTTTAAAAGTAGTGCACTAAATAGGGAATTGGGTGTCATTTACGATTGAATTCATTGGAGATTTTGGGATTCGTTTTCTGGGTATTGTTGGATTGATTGCATGCAGGAAATGGAAAACTGAAGCCCTCTTCTAATTGGCTGTAGATATCACCAATCAATGAGCCTAAATTAGACCAGGCTGAATATA
>NC_068438.1:50194048-50196548 GCF_023373465.1 Oncorhynchus keta
ATTGACCACGTTCTGAGTACTGAGTGTTATAGTGCCAATCTATTGACCACGTTCTGAGTACTGAGTGTTATATTGCCAATCTATTGACCACGTTCTGAGTACTGAGTGTTATAGTGACCAATCTATTGATAGTGCCAATCTATTGACCAGTTCTGAGTACTGAGTGTTATAGTGCCAATCTATTGACCACGTTCTGAGTACTGAGTGTTATAGTGCCAATCTATTGACCACGTTCTGAGTACTGAGTGTTATAGTGCCAATCTATTGACCACGTTCTGAGTACTGAGTGTTATAGTGCCAATCTATTGACCACGTTCTGAGTACTGAGTGTTATAGTGCCAATCTATTGACCACGTTCTGAGTACTGAGTGTTATATTGCCAATCTATTGACCACGTTCTGAGTACTGAGTGTTATAGTGCCTGTTGAATCTATTGACCACGTTCTGAGTACTGAGTGTTATAGTGCCAATCTATTGACCACGTTCTGAGTACTGAGTGTTATAGTGCCAATCTATTGACCACTGTTGACCATTTCTGAGTACTGAGTGTTATAGTGCCAATCTATTGACCACGTTCTGAGTACTGAGTGTTATAGTGCCAATCTATTGACCACGTTCTGAGTACTGAGTGTTATAGTGCCAATCTATTGACCACGTTCTGAGTACTGAGTGTTATAGTGCCAATCTATTGACCACGTTCTGAGTACTGAGTGTTATAGTGCCAATCTATTGACCACGTTCTGAGTACTGAGTGTTATAGTGCCAATCTATTGACCACGTTCTGAGTACTGAGTGTTATAGTGCCAATCTATTGACCACGTTCTGAGTACTGAGTGTTATAGTGCCAATCTATTGACCACGTTCTGAGTACTGAGTGTTATAGTGCCAATCTATTGACCACGTTCTGAGTACTGAGTGTTATAGTGCCAATCTATTGACCACGTTCTGAGTACTGAGTTATAGTGCCAATCTGTTGACCATGTTCTGAGTGTTATAGTGCCAATCTATTGACCACGTTCTGAGTACTGAGTGTTATAGTGCCAATCTATTGACCAATCTATACTGATAGTGCCAATCTGTTCTGTTCTGAGTACTGAGTGTTATAGTGCCAATCTATTGACCACGTTCTGAGTACTGAGTGTTATAGTGCCAATCTATTGACCACGTTCTGAGTACTGAGTGTTATATGTTATGCCAATCTATTGACCACGTTCTGAGTACTGAGTGTTATAGTGCCAATCTATTGACCACGTTCTGAGTACTGAGTGTTATAGTGCCAATCTATTGACCACGTTCTGAGTACTGAGTGTTATAGTGCCAATCTATTGACCACGTTCTGAGTACTGAGTGTTATATTGCCAATCTATTGACCACGTTCTGAGTACTGAGTGTTATAGTGCCAATCTATTGACCACGTTCTGAGTACTGAGTGTTATAGTGCCAATCTATTGACCACGTTCTGAGTACTGAGTGTTATAGTGCCAATCTATTGACCATGTTCTGAGTACTGAGTGTTATAGTGCCAATCTATTGACCACGTTCTGAGTACTGAGTGTTATAGTGCCAATCTATTGACCACGTTCTGAGTACTGAGTGTTATAGTGCCAACCTCTGTTGACCATGTTCTGAGTACTGAGTGTTATAGTGCCAATCTATTGACCACGTTCTGAGTACTGAGTGTTATAGTGCCAACCTGTTGACCACGTTCTGAGTACTGAGTGTTATAGTGCCAATCTATTGACCACGTTCTGAGTACTGAGTGTTATAGTGCCAATCTATTGACCACGTTCTGAGTACTGAGTGTTATAGTGCCAATCTATTGAACATGTTCTGAGTACTGAGTGTTATAGTGCCAACCTGTTGATCATGTTCTGAGTACTGAGTGTTATAGTGCCAATCTATTGACCATGTTCTGAGTACTGAGTGTTATAGTGCCAATCTATTGACCACGTTCTGAGTACTGAGTGTTATAGTGCCAATCTATTGACCACGTTCTGAGTACTGAGTGTTATAGTGCCAATCTATTGACCACGTTCTGAGTACTGAGTGTTATAGTGCCAATCTATTGACCACGTTCTGAGTACTGAGTGTTATAGTGCCAATCTATTGACCATGTTCTGAGTACTGAGTGTTATAGTGCCAACCTGTTGATCATGTTCTGAGTACTGAGTGTTATAGTGCCAATCTATTGACCATGTTCTGAGTACTGAGTGTTATATTGCCAATCTATTGACCACGTTCTGAGTACTGAGTGTTATAGTGCCAACCTGTTGACCATGTTCTGAGTACTGAGTGTTATAGTGCCAATCTATTGACCACGTTCTGAGTACTGAGTGTTATAGTGCCAATCTATTGACCACGTTCTGAGTACTGAGTGTTATAGTGCCAATCTATTGACCACGTTCTGAGTACTGAGTGTTATAGTGCCAATCTATTGACCACGTTCTGAGTACTGAGTGTTATAGTGCCAACCTGTTGACCACGTTCTGAGTACTGAGTG
>NC_068438.1:50201548-50236548 GCF_023373465.1 Oncorhynchus keta
TGGTTATGGTAGTTATTTACATGATGCTGGTTAGGTAGGTTGTGGTAGTTATTTTCATGATGCTGGTTAGGTTGGTTATGGTAGTTATTTTCATGATGCTGGTTAGGTTGGTTGTGGTAGTTATTTTCCTGATGCTGGTTAGGTTGGTTGTGGTAGTTATTTTCATGATGCTGGTTAGGTTGGTTGTGGTAGTTATTTTCATGATGCTGGTTAGGTTGGTTATGGTAGTTATTTTCATGATGCTGGTTAGGTTGGTTGTGGTAGTTATTTTCCTGATGCTGGTTAGGTTGGTTGTGGTAGTTATTTTCATGATGCTGGTTAGGTTGGTTGTGGTAGTTATTTTCATGATGCTGGTTAGGTTGGTTGTGGTAGTTATTTTCATGATGCTGGTTAGGTTGGTTATGGTAGTTATTTTCATGATGCTGGTTAGGTTGGTTGTGGTAGTTATTTTCCTGATGCTGGTTAGGTTGGTTGTGGTAGTTATTTTCATGATGCTGGTTAGGTTGGTTATGGTAGTTATTTTCATGATGCTGGTTAGGTTGGTTGTGGTAGTTATTTTCCTGATGCTGGTTAGGTTGGTTGTGGTAGTTATTTTCCTGATGCTGGTTAGGTTGGTTATGGTAGTTATTTTCATGATGCTGGTTAGGTTGGTTGTGGTAGTTATTTTCATGATGCTGGTTAGGTTGGTTGTGGTAGTTATTTTCCTGATGCTGGTTAGGTTGGTTGTGGTAGTTATTTTCATGATGCTGGTTAGGTTGGTTGTGGTAGTTATTTTCCTGATGCTGGTTAGGTTGGTTATGGTAGTTATTTTCATGATGCTGGTTAGGTTGGTTGTGGTAGTTATTTTCATGATGCTGGTTAGGTTGGTTGTGGTAGTTATTTTCCTGATGCTGGTTAGGTTGGTTGTGGTAGTTATTTTCATGATGCTGGTTAGGTTGGTTGTGGTAGTTATTTTCCTGATGCTGGTTAGGTTGGTTGTGGTAGTTATTTTCATGATGCTGGTTAGGTTGGTTGTGGTAGTTATTTTCCTGATGCTGGTTAGGTTGGTTGTGGTAGTTATTTTCATGATGCTGGTTAGGTTGGTTATGGTAGTTATTTTCATGATGCTGGTTAGGTTGGTTGTGGTAGTTATTTTCATGATGCTGGTTAGGTTGGTTGTGGTAGTTATTTTCCTGATGCTGGTTAGGTTGGTTGTGGTAGTTATTTTCCTGATGCTGGTTAGGTTGGTTGTGGTAGTTATTTTCCTGATGCTGGTTAGGTAGGTTGAGGTAGTTATTTTCATGATGCTGGTTAGGTTGGTTGTGGTAGTTATTTTCATGATGCTGGTTAGGTTGGTAGTGGTAGTTATTTTCATGATGCTGGTTAGGTTGGTTGTGTTGTAGAACAATACAAACTGTTATATAATGTACTGGTTTATAGGCTCCTAGGGAAAGATAGCAATAAAGTGATATCCCACTTTAAAACAGTGAACAGTGCTGCACCTTACATAATGTTATACAGGCCCCAGCGGGTCTATACAGAGGATGGTTCCAGCACTAAGACACGTGATAACACTTCAATCCCCCCCCCCCACGGTTCACAACATTCAAACACTCCATTATCTAAATACATGTTTTTATTTTCCATTACAAGTATGACATAATATACAGGGATTCAATATGATGAACATTATCTGAGGGGAATGACAGCCTGAATGAACATGAAGAGAAATATATAATTACATTTGTGAGAGAGAGAGAGAGAGAGAGAGAGAGAGAGAGAGAGAGAGAGAGAGAGAGAGAGAGAGAGAGAGAGAGAGAGAGAGAGAGAGAGAGAGAGAGAGAGAGAGAGAGAGAGACCTGATTGACATATATTAATGTGTAGTCAGGGACCTGGAGTTGTTCTATAGGGACATTAAGGTGTAGTTAGGGACCTGGAGTTGTTCTATAGGGACATTAATGTGTAGTTAGGGACCTGGAGTTGTTCTATAGGGACATTAATGTGTAGTCAGGGACCTGGAGTCGTTCTATAGGGACATTAAGGTGTAGTTAGGGACCTGGAGTTGTTCTATAGGGACATTAATGTGTAGTCAGGGACCTGGAGTCGTTCTATAGGGACATGAATGTGTAGTCAGGGACCTGGAGTCGTTCTATAGGGACATGAATGTGTAGTCAGGGACCTGGAGTCGTTCTATAGGGACATTAATGTGTAGTCAGGGACCTGGAGTCGTTCTATAGGGACATTAATGTGTAGTCAGGGACCTGGAGTCGTTCTATAGGGACATGAATGTGTAGTCAGGGACCTGGAGTCGTTCTATAGGGACATGAATGTGTAGTCAGGGACCTGGAGTCGTTCTATAGGGACATTAATGTGTAGTGAGGGACCTGGAGTCGTTCTATAGGGACATTAATGTGTAGTTAGGGACCTGGAGTCGTTCTATAGGGACATTAATGTGTAGTCAGGGACCTGGAGTCGTTCTATAGGGACATGAATGTGTAGTCAGGGACCTGGAGTCGTTCTATAGGGACATGAATGTGTAGTCAGGGACCTGGAGTCGTTCTATAGGGACATTAATGTGTAGTGAGGGACCTGGAGTCGTTCTATAGGGACATTAATGTGTAGTGAGGGACCTGGAGTCGTTCTATAGGGACATTAATGTGTAGTCAGGGACCTGGAGTCGTTCTATAGGGACATTACGTACAATCACGTACAACGAATGTAGTTTATTTTCACTCGAATTAGAAAAAGTTTGAACCGTACGACAGTGTCAGAAATGAACAGAAACCTTTTGTCCTCTTTTAGTTAGACGCACAGAGTAAAGCAGAGTAGTTTGTGTCTAATGGTTGTCCTTTCATGTGCAAGAGTTTGTGTGTGTCTGTGTTTGCATGTTTGCAATGTAGCGGCGAGTTGGGGTGGGGGGGGGTGCTATTAGCAGGGGGGGAGGGTTCATTGCTGGGGTGCGGGGTGAATTTCTTCTAGCGTTAGCGCAATGACATGCTAGCTATTATCATAGACTTCCAGTCGTTGAGCCAACACTATACATTAAACAACGCTTCTCGGCAGTAATATATAACTTCACATGTTTATAGGTCTGTTATTAGGTCTGTTTATAGGTCTGTTTATAGGTCTGTTTATCAGTCTGTTTATAGGTCTGTTATTAGGTCTGTTATTAGGTCTGTTATTCGGTCTGTTTATAGGTCTGTTTATAGGTCTGTCTATAGGTCTGTTATTAGGTCTGTTTATAGGTCTGTTATAGGTCTGTTTATAGGTCTGTTTATAGGTCTGTTTATTAGTCTGTTTATAGGTCTGTTATTAGGTCTGTTATTAGGTCTGTTTATAGGTCTGTTTATTAGGTCTGTTTATAGGTCTGTTATTAGGTCTGTTATTAGGTCTGTTTATAGGTCTGTTATTAGGTATAGGTCTGTTATTATAGGTCTGTTATAGGTCTGTTTATAGGTCTGTTTATAGGTCTGTTTATAGGTCTGTTCTGTTTATAGGTCTGTTATTAGGTCTGTTTATAGGTCTGTTATTAGGTCTGTTTATAGGTCTGTTATTCTGTTTATAGGTCTGTTTATAGGTCTGTTTAGGTCTGTTTATAGGTCTGTTATTAGGTCTGTTTATATAGGTCTGTTATTAGGTCTGTTTATAGGTCTGTTTATAGGTCTGTTTATAGGTCTGTTTATAGGTCTGTTTATAGGTCTGTTTATAGGTCTGTTTATTAGGTCTGTTTATAGGTCTGTTTATAGGTCTGTTTATAGGTCTGTTAGGTCTGTTTATAGGTCTGTTTAGGTCTGTTATAGGTCTGTTTATAGGTCTGTTTATAGGTCTGTTATTATTAGGTCTGTTTATAGGTCTGTTTATAGGTCTGTTTAGGTCTGTTTATAGGTCTGTTATTAGGTCTGTTTATAGGTCTGTTTATAGGTCTGTTTATAGGTCTGTTTATAGGTCTGTTATTAGGTCTGTTTATAGGTCTGTTTATAGGTCTGTTTATAGGTCTGTTTATAGGTCTGTTTATAGGTCTGTTTATAGGTCTGTTTATAGGTCTGTTTATAGGTCTGTTTTAGGTCTGTTTATAGGTCTGTTTATAGGTCTGTTTATAGGTCTGTTTATTAGGTCTGTTATTAGGTCTGTTTATAGGTCTGTTTATTAGGTCTGTTTATAGGTCTGTTTATAGGTCTGTTTATTCTGTTAGGTCTGTTTATAGGTCTGTTTATAGGTCTGTTTATAGGTCTGTTTATAGGTCTGTTTATAGGTCTGTTTATAGGTCTGTTTATAGGTCTGTTTATAGGTCTGTTTATAGGTCTGTTTATAGGTCTGTTTATAGGTCTGTTTATAGGTCTGTTATTAGGTCTGTTTATAGGTCTGTTATTAGGTCTGTTTATAGGTCTGTTTATAGGTCTGTTTATAGGTCTGTTATTAGGTCTGTCTATAGGTCTGTCTATAGGTCTGTCTATAGGTCTGTTTATAGGTCTGTCTATAGGTCTGTTTATAGGTCTGTCTATAGGTCTGTTTATAGGTCTGTTTATAGGTCTGTTATAGGTCTGTTTATAGGTCTGTTTATAGGTCTGTTTATAGGTCTGTCTATAGGTCTGTTTATAGGTCTGTTTATAGGTCTGTTTATAGGTCTGTTTATAGGTCTGTTTATCTGTTTAGGTCTGTTTATAGGTCTGTTTATAGGTCTGTTTATAGGTCTGTTTATAGGTCTGTTTATAGGTCTGTTTATAGGTCTGTTTATAGGTCTGTTTATAGGTCTGTTTATAGGTCTGTCTATAGGTCTGTTTATAGGTCTGTTTATAGGTCTGTTTATAGGTCTGTTTATAGGTCTGTTATTAGGTCTGTTTATAGGTCTGTTTATAGGTCTGTTTATAGGTCTGTTTATAGGTCTGTTTATAGGTCTGTTATAGGTCTGTTTATAGGTCTGTTTATAGGTCTGTTTATAGGTCTGTTTATAGGTCTGTTTATAGGTCTGTTTATAGGTCTGTTTATAGGTCTGTTTATAGGTCTGTTTATAGGTCTGTTTATAGGTCTGTCTATAGGTCTGTTTATAGGTCTGTTTATAGGTCTGTTTATAGGTCTGTTTATAGGTCTGTTTATAGGTCTGTTTATAGGTCTGTTTATAGGTCTGTTTATAGGTCTGTTTATAGGTCTGTTTATAGGTCTGTTTATAGGTCTGTTTATAGGTCTGTTTATAGGTCTGTTTATAGGTCTGTTTATAGGTCTGTTTATAGGTCTGTTTATAGGTCTGTTATTAGGTCTGTTTATAGGTCTGTTTATAGGTCTGTTATTAGGTCTGTTTATAGGTCTGTTTATAGGTCTGTTTATAGGTCTGTTTATAGGTCTGTTTATAGGTCTGTTTATAGGTCTGTTTATAGGTCTGTTTATAGGTCTGTTTATAGGTCTGTTTATAGGTCTGTTTATAGGTCTGTCTATAGGTCTGTTATAGGTCTGTTTATAGGTCTGTTTATAGGTCTGTTTATAGGTCTGTTATAGGTCTGTTTATAGGTCTGTTTATAGGTCTGTTTATAGGTCTGTTATAGGTCTGTTTATAGGTCTGTTTATAGGTCTGTTTATAGGTCTGTTTATAGGTCTGTTTATAGGTCTGTTTATAGGTCTGTTTATAGGTCTGTTATTAGGTCTGTTTATAGGTCTGTTTATAGGTCTGTTTATAGGTCTGTTTATAGGTCTGTTTATAGGTCTGTTTATAGGTCTGTTTATAGGTCTGTTTATAGGTCTGTTTATAGGTCTGTTTATAGGTCTGTTTATAGGTCTGTTTATAGGTCTGTTTATAGGTCTGTTTATAGGTCTGTTTATAGGTCTGTTTATAGGTCTGTTTATAGGTCTGTTATTAGGTCTGTTTATAGGTCTGTTTATAGGTCTGTTTATAGGTCTGTTTATAGGTCTGTTATTAGGTCTGTTATTAGGTCTGTTATTAGGTCTGTTTATAGGTCTGTTTATAGGTCTGTTTATTAGGTCTGTTTATAGGTCTGTTTATAGGTCTGTTTATAGGTCTGTTATAGGTCTGTTTATAGGTCTGTTTATAGGTCTGTTTATAGGTCTGTTATTAGGTCTGTTTATAGGTCTGTTATTAGGTCTGTTTATAGGTCTGTTATAGGTCTGTTTATAGGTCTGTTATTAGGTCTGTTTATAGGTCTGTTATTAGGTCTGTTTATAGGTCTGTTTATAGGTCTGTTTATAGGTCTGTTTATAGGTCTGTTATAGGTCTGTTTATAGGTCTGTTTATAGGTCTGTTATAGGTCTGTTTATAGGTCTGTTTATAGGTCTGTTTATAGGTCTGTTTATAGGTCTGTTTATAGGTCTGTTTATAGGTCTGTTTATAGGTCTGTTATTAGGTCTGTTATAGGTCTGTTTAGGTCTGTTTATAGGTCTGTTTATAGGTCTGTTTATAGGTCTGTCTATAGGTCTGTCTATAGGTCTGTTTATAGGTCTGTTTATAGGTCTGTTTATAGGTCTGTTATAGGTCTGTTTATTAGGTCTGTTATAGGTCTGTTTATAGGTCTGTTTATAGGTCTGTTATAGGTCTGTTTATAGGTCTGTTTATAGGTCTGTTATTAGGTCTGTTTATAGGTCTGTTTATAGGTCTGTTTATAGGTCTGTTATTAGGTCTGTTTATAGGTCTGTCTATAGGTCTGTTTATAGGTCTGTTATAGGTCTGTTATAGGTCTGTTTATAGGTCTGTTTATAGGTCTGTTTATAGGTCTGTTTATAGGTCTGTTTATAGGTCTGTCTATAGGTCTGTTTATAGATCTGTTTATAGGTCTGTCTATAGGTCTGTTATTAGGTCTGTTTATAGGTCTGTTATTAGATCTGTCTATAGGTCTGTTTATAGGTCTGTTTATAGGTCTGTTTATAGGTCTGTCTATAGGTCTGTCTATAGGTCTGTCTATAGGTCTGTCTATAGGTCTGTTTTTAGGTCTGTCTATAGGTCTGTCTATAGGTCTGTCTATAGGTCTGTTTATAGGTCTGTTATTAGGTCTGTTTATAGGTCTGTCTATAGGTCTGTCTATAGGTCTGTCTATAGGTCTGTTTATAGGTCTGTTTATAGGTCTGTTTATAGGTCTGTTATAGGTCTGTTTATAGGTCTGTTTATAGGTCTGTTTATAGGTCTGTTTATAGGTCTGTTTATAGGTCTGTTTATAGGTCTGTTTATAGGTCTGTTTATAGGTCTGTTTATAGGTCTGTTTATAGGTCTGTTTATAGGTCTGTTTATAGGTCTGTTTATAGGTCTGTTTATAGGTCTGTTTATAGGTCTGTTTATAGGTCTGTTTATAGGTCTGTTTATAGGTCTGTTTATAGGTCTGTTTATAGGTCTGTTTATAGGTCTGTTTATAGGTCTGTTTATAGGTCTGTTTATAGGTCTGTTTATAGGTCTGTTTATAGGTCTGTTTATAGGTCTGTTTATAGGTCTGTTTATAGGTCTGTTTATAGGTCTGTTTATAGGTCTGTTTATAGGTCTGTTATTAGGTCTGTCTATAGGTCTGTTTATAGGTCTGTTTATAGGTCTGTTTATAGGTCTGTTTATAGGTCTGTTTATAGGTCTGTTTATAGGTCTGTTTATAGGTCTGTTTATAGGTCTGTTTATAGGTCTGTTATAGGTCTGTTTATAGGTCTGTCTTTTATAGGTCTGTTTATAGGTCTGTTTATAGGTCTGTTTATAGGTCTGTTTATAGGTCTGTTTATAGGTCTGTTTATAGGTCTGTTTATAGGTCTGTTATAGGTCTGTTTATAGGTCTGTTTATAGGTCTGTTTATAGGTCTGTTTATAGGTCTGTTTATAGGTCTGTCTATAGGTCTGTTTATAGGTCTGTTTATAGGTCTGTTTATAGGTCTGTTATTAGGTCTGTTTATAGGTCTGTTATTAGGTCTGTTTATAGGTCTGTCTATAGGTCTGTTATTAGGTCTGTTTATAGGTCTGTTTTAGGTCTGTTTATAGGTCTGTTTATAGGTCTGTTTATAGGTCTGTTTATAGGTCTGTTTATAGGTCTGTTTATAGGTCTGTTATAGGTCTGTTTATAGGTCTGTTTATAGGTCTGTTTATAGGTCTGTTTATAGGTCTGTTTATAGGTCTGTTTATAGGTCTGTTATAGGTCTGTTTATAGGTCTGTTATTAGGTCTGTTTATAGGTCTGTTTATAGGTCTGTTTATAGGTCTGTTTATAGGTCTGTTTATAGGTCTGTTTATAGGTCTGTTTATAGGTCTGTTATAGGTCTGTTTATAGGTCTGTTTATAGGTCTGTTTATAGGTCTGTTATAGGTCTGTTTATAGGTCTGTTTATAGGTCTGTTTATAGGTCTGTTTATAGGTCTGTTTATAGGTCTGTTTATAGGTCTGTTATTAGGTCTGTTTATAGGTCTGTTTATAGGTCTGTTTATAGGTCTGTTATTAGGTCTGTCTGTTATAGGTCTGTTTATAGGTCTGTTTATAGGTCTGTTTATAGGTCTGTTATTAGGTCTGTTTATAGGTCTGTTATTAGGTCTGTTTATAGGTCTGTTTATAGGTCTGTTTATAGGTCTGTTTATAGGTCTGTTTTAGGTCTGTTTATAGGTCTGTTTATAGGTCTGTTTATAGGTCTGTTTATAGGTCTGTTTATAGGTCTGTTTATAGGTCTGTTATTAGGTCTGTTTATAGGTCTGTTTATAGGTCTGTTATAGGTCTGTTTATAGGTCTGTTTATAGGTCTGTTTATAGGTCTGTTTATAGGTCTGTTTATAGGTCTGTTTATAGGTCTGTTTATAGGTCTGTTATTAGGTCTGTCTATAGGTCTGTTTATAGGTCTGTTTATAGGTCTGTTTATAGGTCTGTTTATAGGTCTGTCTATAGGTCTGTTTATAGGTCTGTTTATAGGTCTGTTTATAGGTCTGTTTATAGGTCTGTTTATAGGTCTGTCTATAGGTCTGTCTATAGGTCTGTCTATAGGTCTGTTTATAGGTCTGTTATTAGGTCTGTTTATAGGTCTGTTTATAGGTCTGTTATTAGGTCTGTTTATAGGTCTGTTATATAGGTCTGTTTATAGGTCTGTTTATAGGTCTGTTTATAGGTCTGTTTATAGGTCTGTTTATAGGTCTGTTTATAGGTCTGTTTATAGGTCTGTTAGGTCTGTTTATAGGTCTGTTATTAGGTCTGTTTATAGGTCTGTTATTAGGTCTGTCTGTTATAGGTCTGTTTATAGGTCTGTTTATAGGTCTGTTTATAGGTCTGTTATTAGGTCTGTTTATAGGTCTGTTATAGGTCTGTTTATAGGTCTGTTTATAGGTCTGTTTATAGGTCTGTTTATAGGTCTGTTATTAGGTCTGTTTATAGGTCTGTTATTAGGTCTGTTTATAGGTCTGTTTATAGGTCTGTTTATAGGTCTGTTATTAGGTCTGTTTATAGGTCTGTTTATAGGTCTGTTTATAGGTCTGTTTATAGGTCTGTTTATAGGTCTGTTTATAGGTCTGTTATTAGGTCTGTTTATAGGTCTGTTTATAGGTCTGTTTATAGGTCTGTTATTAGGTCTGTTTATAGGTCTGTTTATAGGTCTGTTTATAGGTCTGTTTATAGGTCTGTTTATAGGTCTGTTTATAGGTCTGTTATTAGGTCTGTTTATAGGTCTGTTTATAGGTCTGTTTATAGGTCTGTTTATAGGTCTGTTTATAGGTCTGTTTATAGGTCTGTTTATAGGTCTGTTTATAGGTCTGTTTATAGGTCTGTTTATAGGTCTGTTTATAGGTCTGTTATTAGGTCTGTTTATAGGTCTGTTTATAGGTCTGTTTATAGGTCTGTTTATAGGTCTGTTTATAGGTCTGTTTATAGGTCTGTTTATAGGTCTGTTTATAGGTCTGTTTATAGGTCTGTTATAGGTCTGTTATAGGTCTGTTTATAGGTCTGTTTATAGGTCTGTTTATAGGTCTGTTTATAGGTCTGTTATTAGGTCTGTTTATAGGTCTGTTTATAGGGCTGTTTATAGGTCTGTTTATAGGTCTGTTTATAGGTCTGTTTATAGGTCTGTTATTAGGTCTGTTTATAGGTCTGTTTATAGGTCTGTTTATAGGTCTGTTTATAGGTCTGTTTATAGGTCTGTTTATAGGTCTGTTTATAGGTCTGTTATTAGGTCTGTTTATAGGTCTGTTTATAGGTCTGTTATTAGGTCTGTTTATAGGTCTGTTATTAGGTCTGTTTATAGGTCTGTTATTAGGTCTGTTTATAGGTCTGTTTATAGGTCTGTTTATAGGTCTGTTTATAGGTCTGTTATTAGGTCTGTTTATAGGTCTGTTTATAGGTCTGTTTATAGGTCTGTTTATAGGTCTGTTTATAGGTCTGTTATTAGGTCTGTTTATAGGTCTGTTTATTAGGTCTGTTTATAGGTCTGTTATTAGGTCTGTTTATAGGTCTGTTATTAGGTCTGTTTATAGGTCTGTTATTAGGTCTGTTTATAGGTCTGTTTATAGGTCTGTTTATAGGTCTGTTATAGGTCTGTTATTAGGTCTGTTTATAGGTCTGTTTATAGGTCTGTTATTAGGTCTGTTTATAGGTCTGTTTATAGGTCTGTTTATAGGTCTGTTTATAGGTCTGTTATTAGGTCTGTTTATAGGTCTGTTATTAGGTCTGTTTATAGGTCTGTTTATAGGTCTGTTTATAGGTCTGTTTATAGGTCTGTTTATAGGTCTGTTTATAGGTCTGTTTATAGGTCTGTTTATAGGTCTGTTTATAGGTCTGTTTATAGGTCTGTTTATAGGTCTGTTTATAGGTCTGTTTATAGGTCTGTTTAGGTCTGTTTATAGGTCTGTTATTAGGTCTGTTTATAGGTCTGTTTATAGGTCTGTTTATAGGTCTGTTTATAGGTCTGTTATTAGGTCTGTTTATAGGTCTGTTCTTAGGTCTGTTTATAGGTCTGTTTATAGGTCTGTTTATAGGTCTGTCTATAGGTCTGTTTATAGGTCTGTTATTAGGTCTGTTTATAGGTCTGTTTATAGGTCTGTTTATAGGTCTGTTTATAGGTCTGTTTATAGGTCTGTTATATAGGTCTGTTTATAGGTCTGTTTATAGGTCTGTTTATAGGTCTGTTTATAGGTCTGTTTTAGGTCTGTTTATAGGTCTGTTATAGGTCTGTTTATAGGTCTGTTATTAGGTCTGTTTATAGGTCTGTTTATAGGTCTGTTTATAGGTCTGTTTATAGGTCTGTTATAGGTCTGTTTATAGGTCTGTTATAGGTCTGTTTATAGGTCTGTTTATAGGTCTGTTTATAGGTCTGTTTATAGGTCTGTTTATAGGTCTGTTATTAGGTCTGTTTATAGGTCTGTCTATAGGTCTGTTTATAGGTCTGTTTATAGGTCTGTTTATAGGTCTGTTTATAGGTCTGTTTATAGGTCTGTTTTAGGTCTGTTATTAGGTCTGTTTATAGGTCTGTTTATAGGTCTGTTTATAGGTCTGTTTATAGGTCTGTTTATAGGTCTGTTTATAGGTCTGTTTATAGGTCTGTTATTAGGTCTGTTTATAGGTCTGTTTATAGGTCTGTTATTAGGTCTGTTTATAGGTCTGTTTATAGGTCTGTTATTAGGTCTGTTTTAGGTCTGTTATTAGGTCTGTTTATAGGTCTGTTTATAGGTCTGTTTATAGGTCTGTTTATAGGTCTGTTTATAGGTCTGTTTATAGGTCTGTTTATAGGTCTGTTTATAGGTCTGTTTATAGGTCTGTTTATAGGTCTGTTTATAGGTCTGTTTATAGGTCTGTTTATAGGTCTGTTATTAGGTCTGTTATTAGGTCTGTTTATAGGTCTGTTAGGTCTGTTTATAGGTCTGTTTATAGGTCTGTTTATAGGTCTGTTATAGGTCTGTTATTAGGTCTGTTTATAGGTCTGTTTATAGGTCTGTTTATAGGTCTGTTTATAGGTCTGTTATTAGGTCTGTTTATAGGTCTGTTTATAGGTCTGTTTATAGGTCTGTTTATAGGTCTGTTTATAGGTCTGTTTATAGGTCTGTTATTAGGTCTGTTTATAGGTCTGTTATTAGGTCTGTTTATAGGTCTGTTTATAGGTCTGTTATTAGGTCTGTTTATAGGTCTGTCTGTTTATAGGTCTGTTTATAGGTCTGTTTATAGGTCTGTTTATAGGTCTGTTATAGGTCTGTTTATAGGTCTGTTTATAGGTCTGTTTATAGGTCTGTTTATAGGTCTGTTTATAGGTCTGTTTATAGGTCTGTTTATAGGTCTGTTTATAGGTCTGTTTATAGGTCTGTTTATAGGTCTGTTTATAGGTCTGTTATAGGTCTGTTTATAGGTCTGTTTATAGGTCTGTTTATAGGTCTGTTTATAGGTCTGTTTATAGGTCTGTCTATAGGTCTGTTTATAGGTCTGTTATTAGGTCTGTTTATAGGTCTGTTTATAGGTCTGTTTATAGGTCTGTTTATAGGTCTGTTATTAGGTCTGTTTATAGGTCTGTTTATAGGTCTGTTTATAGGTCTGTTTTTAGGTCTGTTTATAGGTCTGTTTATAGGTCTGTTTATAGGTCTGTCTATAGGTCTGTTATATAGGTCTGTTATTAGGTCTGTTTATAGGTCTGTTATTAGGTCTGTTTATAGGTCTGTTATAGGTCTGTTTATAGGTCTGTTATAGGTCTGTTATAGGTCTGTTATATAGGTCTGTTTATAGGTCTGTTATTAGGTCTGTTTATAGGTCTGTTTATAGGTCTGTTTATAGGTCTGTCTATAGGTCTGTTTATAGGTCTGTTATTAGGTCTGTTATTAGGTCTGTTTATAGGTCTGTTATTAGGTCTGTTTATAGGTCTGTTATTAGGTCTGTTTATAGGTCTGTTATTAGGTCTGTTTATAGGTCTGTTTATAGGTCTGTTTATAGGTCTGTTATTAGGTCTGTTATTAGGTCTGTTTATAGGTCTGTTTATAGGTCTGTTTATAGGTCTGTTATTAGGTCTGTCCATAGGTCTGTTATAGGTCTGTTTATAGGTCTGTTTATAGGTCTGTTTATAGGTCTGTTATATCTGTTATTAGGTCTGTTTATAGGTCTGTTTATAGGTCTGTTTATAGGTCTGTTATAGGTCTGTCTATAGGTCTGTTTATAGGTCTGTTTATAGGTCTGTTTATAGGTCTGTTTATAGGTCTGTTTATAGGTCTGTTTATAGGTCTGTTTATAGGTCTGTTATAGGTCTGTTTATAGGTCTGTTATAGGTCTGTTTATAGGTCTGTTTATAGGTCTGTTTATAGGTCTGTTTATAGGTCTGTTTATAGGTCTGTTTATAGGTCTGTTTATAGGTCTGTTTATAGGTCTGTTTATAGGTCTGTTTATGGTCTGTTTATAGGTCTGTTATTAGGTCTGTTTATAGGTCTGTTTATAGGTCTGTTTATAGGTCTGTTTATAGGTCTGTTATTAGGTCTGTTTATAGGTCTGTTTATAGGTCTGTTTATAGGTCTGTTTATAGGTCTGTTTATAGGTCTGTCTATAGGTCTGTTTATAGGTCTGTTATTAGGTCTGTTTATAGGTCTGTCTATAGGTCTGTCTATAGGTCTGTTTATAGGTCTGTCTATAGGTCTGTTTATAGGTCTGTCTATAGGTCTGTTTATAGGTCTGTTTATAGGTCTGTTATAGGTCTGTCTATAGGTCTGTCTATAGGTCTGTCTATAGGTCTGTCTATAGGTCTGTCTATAGGTCTGTTTATAGGTCTGTTTATAGGTCTGTCTATAGGTCTGTTTATAGGTCTGTTTATAGGTCTGTTTATAGGTCTGTTTATAGGTCTGTTTATAGGTCTGTCTATAGGTCTGTTTATAGGTCTGTTATTAGGTCTGTTTATAGGTCTGTTTATAGGTCTGTTATAGGTCTGTTTATAGGTCTGTTTATAGGTCTGTTTATAGGTCTGTTTATAGGTCTGTTTATAGGTCTGTTTATAGGTCTGTTTATAGGTCTGTTTATAGGTCTGTTTATAGGTCTGTCTATAGGTCTGTTTATAGGTCTGTTTATAGGTCTGTTTATAGGTCTGTTTATAGGTCTGTCTATAGGTCTGTTTATAGGTCTGTTATTAGGTCTGTTTATAGGTCTGTCTATAGGTCTGTTTATAGGTCTGTTTATAGGTCTGTTTATAGGTCTGTTTATAGGTCTGTTTATAGGTCTGTTTATAGGTCTGTTTATAGGTCTGTTTATAGGTCTGTTTATAGGTCTGTTTATAGGTCTGTCTATAGGTCTGTTTATAGGTCTGTTTATAGGTCTGTTTATAGGTCTGTTTATAGGTCTGTTTATAGGTCTGTTTATAGGTCTGTTTATAGGTCTGTTTATAGGTCTGTTTATAGGTCTGTTTATAGGTCTGTTTATAGGTCTGTTTATAGGTCTGTTTATAGGTCTGTTATAGGTCTGTTTATAGGTCTGTTTATAGGTCTGTCTATAGGTCTGTTTATAGGTCTGTTTATAGGTCTGTCTATAGGTCTGTTTATAGGTCTGTTATTAGGTCTGTTTATAGGTCTGTCTATAGGTCTGTCTATAGGTCTGTTTATAGGTCTGTTTATAGGTCTGTTTATAGGTCTGTTTATAGGTCTGTTATTAGGTCTGTTTATAGGTCTGTTTATAGATCTGTTTATAGGTCTGTTTATAGGTCTGTCTATAGGTCTGTTTATAGGTCTGTTTATAGGTCTGTTTATAGGTCTGTTTATAGGTCTGTTTATAGGTCTGTTTATAGGTCTGTTTATAGGTCTGTTTATAGGTCTGTTTATAGGTCTGTCTATAGGTCTGTTTATAGGTCTGTTATTAGGTCTGTTTATAGGTCTGTCTATAGGTCTGTCTATAGGTCTGTTTATAGGTCTGTTTATAGGTCTGTTTATAGGTCTGTTTATAGGTCTGTTATTAGGTCTGTTTATAGGTCTGTTTATAGGTCTGTTTATAGGTCTGTTTATAGGTCTGTTTATAGGTCTGTTTATAGGTCTGTTTATAGGTCTGTTTATAGGTCTGTTTATAGGTCTGTTTATAGGTCTGTCTATAGGTCTGTTTATAGGTCTGTCTATAGGTCTGTTTATAGGTCTGTTATTAGGTCTGTTTATAGGTCTGTTTATAGGTCTGTTTATAGGTCTGTTATTAGGTCTGTCTATAGGTCTGTTTATAGGTCTGTTATTAGGTCTGTTTATAGGTCTGTTATTAGGTCTGTTATTAGGTCTGTTTATAGGTCTGTTTATAGGTCTGTTATAGGTCTGTTTATAGGTCTGTTATTAGGTCTGTTTATAGGTCTGTCTATAGGTCTGTTATTAGGTCTGTTTATAGGTCTGTTATTAGGTCTGTTTATAGGTCTGTCTATAGGTCTGTTTATAGGTCTGTTATTAGGTCTGTTTATAGGTCTGTTATTAGGTCTGTTTATAGGTCTGTTTATAGGTCTGTTATTAGGTCTGTTTATAGGTCTGTTATTAGGTCTGTTTATAGGTCTGTTATTAGGTCTGTTTATAGGTCTGTTATTAGGTCTGTTTATAGGTCTGTTATTAGGTCTGTTTATAGGTCTGTTATTAGGTCTGTTTATAGGTCTGTTTATAGGTCTGTTTATAGGTCTGTTATTAGGTCTGTTTATAGGTCTGTTATTAGGTCTGTTTATAGGTCTGTTTATAGGTCTGTTTATAGGTCTGTTATTAGGTCTGTTTATAGGTCTGTTTATAGGTCTGTTTATAGGTCTGTTTATAGGTCTGTTTATAGGTCTGTTTATAGGTCTGTTATTAGGTCTGTTTATAGGTCTGTTTATAGGTCTGTTTATAGGTCTGTTATTAGGTCTGTTTATAGGTCTGTTATTAGGTCTGTTTATAGGTCTGTTTATAGGTCTGTTTATAGGTCTGTTATTAGGTCTGTTTATAGGTCTGTTTATAGGTCTGTTATTAGGTCTGTTTATAGGTCTGTTTATAGGTCTGTTTATAGGTCTGTTTATAGGTCTGTTTATAGGTCTGTTTATAGGTCTGTTTATAGGTCTGTTATTAGGTCTGTTTATAGGTCTGTTATTAGGTCTGTTTATAGGTCTGTTATATAGGTCTGTTATTAGGTCTGTTTATAGGTCTGTTTATAGGTCTGTTTATAGGTCTGTTTGTTTATAGGTCTGTTATAGGTCTGTTTATAGGTCTGTTTATAGGTCTGTTTATAGGTCTGTTTATAGGTCTGTTTATAGGTCTGTTTATAGGTCTGTTATTAGGTCTGTTTATAGGTCTGTTTATAGGTCTGTTTATAGGTCTGTTTATAGGTCTGTTTATAGGTCTGTTTATAGGTCTGTTATTAGGTCTGTTTATAGGTCTGTTTATAGGTCTGTCTATAGGTCTGTTATAGGTCTGTTTATTAGGTCTGTTTATAGGTCTGTTTATAGGTCTGTTTATAGGTCTGTTTATAGGTCTGTTATTAGGTCTGTTTATAGGTCTGTTTATAGGTCTGTCTATAGGTCTGTTATTAGGTCTGTTTATAGGTCTGTTTATTAGGTCTGTCTATAGGTCTGTTATTAGGTCTGTTTATAGGTCTGTTTATAGGTCTGTCTATAGGTCTGTTATATAGGTCTGTTTATAGGTCTGTTTATAGGTCTGTTTATAGGTCTGTTATTAGGTCTGTTTATAGGTCTGTTATTAGGTCTGTTTATAGGTCTGTTATTAGGTCTGTTATTAGGTCTGTTTTTAGGTCTGTTTATAGGTCTGTTTATAGGTCTGTTATTAGGTCTGTTTATAGGTCTGTTTATAGGTCTGTTATTAGGTCTGTTTATAGGTCTGTTTATAGGTCTGTTTATAGGTCTGTTATTAGGTCTGTTTATAGGTCTGTTTATAGGTCTGTTTATAGGTCTGTTTATAGGTCTGTTTATAGGTCTGTTATTAGGTCTGTTTATAGGTCTGTTTTAGGTCTGTTTATAGGTCTGTTATTAGGTCTGTTTATAGGTCTGTTTATAGGTCTGTTTATAGGTCTGTCTATAGGTCTGTTATTAGGTCTGTTTATAGGTCTGTTTATAGGTCTGTTATTAGGTCTGTTTATAGGTCTGTTTATAGGTCTGTTTATAGGTCTGTTTATAGGTCTGTTATTAGGTCTGTTTATAGGTCTGTTTATAGGTCTGTTTATAGGTCTGTTTATAGGTCTGTTTATAGGTCTGTTTATAGGTCTGTTTATAGGTCTGTTATTAGGTCTGTTTATAGGTCTGTTTATAGGTCTGTTTATAGGTCTGTTTATAGGTCTGTTTATAGGTCTGTTTATAGGTCTGTTATTAGGTCTGTTTATAGGTCTGTTATTAGGTCTGTTTATAGGTCTGTTTATAGGTCTGTTATTAGGTCTGTTTATAGGTCTGTTATTAGGTCTGTTTATAGGTCTGTTTTAGGTCTGTTTATAGGTCTGTTTATAGGTCTGTTTATAGGTCTGTTTATAGGTCTGTTTATAGGTCTGTTATTAGGTCTGTTTATAGGTCTGTCTATAGGTCTGTTTATAGGTCTGTTTATAGGTCTGTTATTAGGTCTGTTTATAGGTCTGTTTATAGGTCTGTTATTAGGTCTGTTTATAGGTCTGTTATTAGGTCTGTTTATAGGTCTGTCTATAGGTCTGTTTATAGGTCTGTTTATAGGTCTGTTTATAGGTCTGTTTATAGGTCTGTTTATAGGTCTGTTTATAGGTCTGTTATTAGGTCTGTTTATAGGTCTGTTATTAGGTCTGTTTATAGGTCTGTTTATAGGTCTGTTTATAGGTCTGTTTATAGGTCTGTTTATAGGTCTGTTATTAGGTCTGTTTATAGGTCTGTTTATAGGTCTGTTTATAGGTCTGTTTATAGGTCTGTTATTAGGTCTGTTTATAGGTCTGTTTATAGGTCTGTTTATTAGGTCTGTTTATAGGTCTGTTTATAGGTCTGTTTATAGGTCTGTTTATAGGTCTGTTTATAGGTCTGTTTATAGGTCTGTTATTAGGTCTGTTATTAGGTCTGTTTATAGGTCTGTTTATAGGTCTGTTTATAGGTCTGTTATTAGGTCTGTTTATAGGTCTGTTTATAGGTCTGTTTATAGGTCTGTTTATAGGTCTGTTTATAGGTCTGTTTATAGGTCTGTTTATAGGTCTGTTTATAGGTCTGTTTATAGGTCTGTCTATAGGTCTGTTTATAGGTCTGTTTATAGGTCTGTTTATAGGTCTGTTTATAGGTCTGTTTATAGGTCTGTTTATAGGTCTGTTTATAGGTCTGTTTATAGGTCTGTTTATAGGTCTGTTTATAGGTCTGTTTATAGGTCTGTTTATAGGTCTGTTTATAGGTCTGTTTATAGGTCTGTTTATAGGTCTGTTTATAGGTCTGTTATAGGTCTGTTTATAGGTCTGTTTATAGGTCTGTTTATAGGTCTGTCTATAGGTCTGTTTATAGGTCTGTTTATAGGTCTGTTTATAGGTCTGTTATTAGGTCTGTTTATAGGTCTGTTATTAGGTCTGTTTATAGGTCTGTTATTAGGTCTGTTATTAGGTCTGTTTATAGGTCTGTTTATAGGTCTGTTTATAGGTCTGTTATTAGGTCTGTTTATAGGTCTGTTATTAGGTCTGTTATTAGGTCTGTTTATAGGTCTGTTTATAGGTCTGTTTATAGGTCTGTTTATAGGTCTGTTTATAGGTCTGTTTATAGGTCTGTTTATAGGTCTGTTATTAGGTCTGTTTATAGGTCTGTTTATAGGTCTGTTTATAGGTCTGTTTATAGGTCTGTTTATAGGTCTGTTTATAGGTCTGTTTATAGGTCTGTTTATAGGTCTGTTTATAGGTCTGTTTATAGGTCTGTTATAGGTCTGTTTATAGGTCTGTTTATAGGTCTGTTTATAGGTCTGTTTATAGGTCTGTTTATAGGTCTGTCTGTTTATAGGTCTGTTTATAGGTCTGTTTATAGGTCTGTTATTAGGTCTGTTTATAGGTCTGTTATTAGGTCTGTTTATAGGTCTGTTTATAGGTCTGTTTATAGGTCTGTCTATAGGTCTGTTTATAGGTCTGTTTTAGGTCTGTTATTAGGTCTGTTTATAGGTCTGTTTATGTCTGTTTATAGGTCTGTTTATAGGTCTGTTTATTAGGTCTGTTTATAGGTCTGTTATAGGTCTGTTTATAGGTCTGTTTATAGGTCTGTTTATAGGTCTGTTTATAGGTCTGTTTATAGGTCTGTTATAGGTCTGTTTATAGGTCTGTTATTAGGTCTGTTTATAGGTCTGTTTATAGGTCTGTTTATAGGTCTGTTTATAGGTCTGTTTATAGGTCTGTTTATAGGTCTGTTTATAGGTCTGTTTATAGGTCTGTTTATAGGTCTGTTTATAGGTCTGTTTATAGGTCTGTTTATAGGTCTGTTTATAGGTCTGTTTATAGGTCTGTTTATAGGTCTGTTATTAGGTCTGTTTATAGGTCTGTTTATAGGTCTGTTATTAGGTCTGTTTATAGGTCTGTTATTAGGTCTGTTTATAGGTCTGTTATTAGGTCTGTTTATAGGTCTGTTATTAGGTCTGTTTATAGGTCTGTTTATAGGTCTGTTTATAGGTCTGTTTATAGGTCTGTTTTTAGGTCTGTTTATAGGTCTGTTATTAGGTCTGTTTATAGGTCTGTTATTAGGTCTGTTTATAGGTCTGTTTATAGGTCTGTTTTTAGGTCTGTTTATAGGTCTGTTTATAGGTCTGTTTATAGGTCTGTTTATAGGTCTGTTATTAGGTCTGTTTATAGGTCTGTTTATAGGTCTGTCTATAGGTCTGTTTATAGGTCTGTCTATAGGTCTGTCTATAGGTCTGTTTATAGGTCTGTTTATAGGTCTGTTTATAGGTCTGTTTATAGGTCTGTTATTAGGTCTGTTTATAGGTCTGTTTATAGGTCTGTTTATAGGTCTGTCTATAGGTCTGTTTATAGGTCTGTTATTAGGTCTGTTTATAGGTCTGTTTATAGGTCTGTTTATAGGTCTGTTTATAGGTCTGTTATTAGGTCTGTTTATAGGTCTGTTATTAGGTCTGTTTATAGGTCTGTTTATAGGTCTGTTTATAGGTCTGTTTATAGGTCTGTTTATAGGTCTGTTATTAGGTCTGTTTATAGGTCTGTTATTAGGTCTGTTTATAGGTCTGTTTATAGGTCTGTTTATAGGTCTGTTATTAGGTCTGTTTATAGGTCTGTTTATAGGTCTGTTTATAGGTCTGTTTATAGGTCTGTTTATAGGTCTGTTTATAGGTCTGTTTATAGGTCTGTTTATAGGTCTGTTTATAGGTCTGTCTATAGGTCTGTTTTTAGGTCTGTTTATAGGTCTGTTTATAGGTCTGTTTATAGGTCTGTTTATAGGTCTGTTTATAGGTCTGTTATTAGGTCTGTTTATAGGTCTGTTTATAGGTCTGTTTATAGGTCTGTTTATAGGTCTGTTTATAGGTCTGTTTATAGGTCTGTTTATAGGTCTGTTTATAGGTCTGTTTATAGGTCTGTTATTAGGTCTGTTTATAGGTCTGTTTATAGGTCTGTTTATAGGTCTGTCTATAGGTCTGTTTATAGGTCTGTTTATAGGTCTGTTTATAGGTCTGTTATTAGGTCTGTTTATAGGTCTGTTATTAGGTCTGTTTATAGGTCTGTTATTAGGTCTGTTATTAGGTCTGTTTATAGGTCTGTTATTAGGTCTGTCTATAGGTCTGTTATTAGGTCTGTTTATAGGTCTGTTTATAGGTCTGTTATTAGGTCTGTTTATAGGTCTGTTATTAGGTCTGTTTATAGGTCTGTTATTAGGTCTGTTTATAGGTCTGTTATTAGGTCTGTTATTAGGTCTGTTTATAGGTCTGTTATTAGGTCTGTTTATAGGTCTGTTTATAGGTCTGTTTATAGGTCTGTTTATAGGTCTGTTTATAGGTCTGTTTATAGGTCTGTTTATAGGTCTGTTTATAGGTCTGTTATTAGGTCTGTTTATAGGTCTGTTTATAGGTCTGTTTATAGGTCTGTTTATAGGTCTGTTTATAGGTCTGTTTATAGGTCTGTTTATAGGTCTGTTATTAGGTCTGTTTATAGGTCTGTTTATAGGTCTGTTTATAGGTCTGTTTATAGGTCTGTTTATAGGTCTGTTATTAGGTCTGTTTATAGGTCTGTTTATAGGTCTGTTTATAGGTCTGTTATTAGGTCTGTTTATAGGTCTGTTATTAGGTCTGTTTATAGGTCTGTTTATAGGTCTGTTATTAGGTCTGTTTATAGGTCTGTTTATAGGTCTGTTTATAGGTCTGTTTATAGGTCTGTTATTAGGTCTGTTTATAGGTCTGTTATTAGGTCTGTTTATAGGTCTGTCTATAGGTCTGTTATTAGGTCTGTTTATAGGTCTGTTTATAGGTCTGTTTATAGGTCTGTTTATAGGTCTGTTTATAGGTCTGTTATTAGGTCTGTTATAGGTCTGTTATTAGGTCTGTTTATAGGTCTGTTTATAGGTCTGTTATAGGTCTGTTTATAGGTCTGTTTTAGGTCTGTTTATAGGTCTGTTATCTGTAGGTCTGTTTATAGGTCTGTTATTAGGTCTGTTTATAGGTCTGTTTATAGGTCTGTTTATAGGTCTGTTTATAGGTCTGTTATTAGGTCTGTTTATAGGTCTGTTTATAGGTCTGTTTATAGGTCTGTTTATAGGTCTGTTTATAGGTCTGTTTAGGTCTGTTATTAGGTCTGTTTATAGGTCTGTTTAGGTCTGTTTATAGGTCTGTTATTCTGTTTATAGGTCTGTTTATAGGTCTGTTTATAGGTCTGTTTATAGGTCTGTTTATAGGTCTGTTTATAGGTCTGTTTATAGGTCTGTTATTAGGTCTGTTTATAGGTCTGTTTATAGGTCTGTTTATAGGTCTGTTTTAGGTCTGTTTATAGGTCTGTTTATAGGTCTGTTTATAGGTCTGTTTATAGGTCTGTTTATAGGTCTGTTATTAGGTCTGTTTATAGGTCTGTTATTAGGTCTGTTTATAGGTCTGTTTATAGGTCTGTTATTAGGTCTGTTTATAGGTCTGTTTATAGGTCTGTTTATAGGTCTGTTTATAGGTCTGTTTATAGGTCTGTTTATCTGTTTAGGTCTGTTTATAGGTCTGTTTATAGGTCTGTTATTAGGTCTGTTTATAGGTCTGTTATAGGTCTGTTTATAGGTCTGTTTATAGGTCTGTTTATAGGTCTGTTTATAGGTCTGTTTATAGGTCTGTTTATAGGTCTGTTTATAGGTCTGTTTATAGGTCTGTTTATAGGTCTGTTTATAGGTCTGTTTATAGGTCTGTTTATAGGTCTGTTTATAGGTCTGTTATTAGGTCTGTTTATAGGTCTGTTTATAGGTCTGTTTATAGGTCTGTTTATAGGTCTGTTATTAGGTCTGTTTATAGGTCTGTTATTAGGTCTGTTTATAGGTCTGTTTATAGGTCTGTTTATAGGTCTGTTTATAGGTCTGTTTATAGGTCTGTTTATAGGTCTGTTATTAGGTCTGTTTATAGGTCTGTTATTAGGTCTGTTTATAGGTCTGTTTATAGGTCTGTTTATAGGTCTGTTTATAGGTCTGTTTATAGGTCTGTTTATAGGTCTGTTTATAGGTCTGTTTATAGGTCTGTTTATAGGTCTGTTTATAGGTCTGTTTATAGGTCTGTTTATAGGTCTGTTTATAGGTCTGTTTATAGGTCTGTTTATAGGTCTGTTATTAGGTCTGTTTATAGGTCTGTTTATAGGTCTGTTTATAGGTCTGTTATTAGGTCTGTTTATAGGTCTGTTTATAGGTCTGTTTATAGGTCTGTTATTAGGTCTGTTATTAGGTCTGTTTATAGGTCTGTTATTAGGTCTGTTATAGGTCTGTTAGGTCTGTTTATAGGTCTGTTTATAGGTCTGTTATTAGGTCTGTTTATAGGTCTGTTATTAGGTCTGTTTATAGGTCTGTTATTAGGTCTGTTTATAGGTCTGTTATTAGGTCTGTTATTAGGTCTGTTTATAGGTCTGTTATTAGGTCTGTTTATAGGTCTGTTTATAGGTCTGTTTATAGGTCTGTCTATAGGTCTGTTTATAGGTCTGTTATTAGGTCTGTTTATAGGTCTGTCTATAGGTCTGTCTATAGGTCTGTTTATAGGTCTGTTATTAGGTCTGTTTATAGGTCTGTTTATAGGTCTGTTTATAGGTCTGTCTATAGGTCTGTTTATAGGTCTGTTATTAGGTCTGTTTATAGGTCTGTCTATAGGTCTGTTTATAGGTCTGTTTATAGGTCTGTTTATAGGTCTGTTTATAGGTCTGTCTATAGGTCTGTTTATAGGTCTGTTATTAGGTCTGTTATTAGGTATGTTTATAGGTCTGTCTATAGGTCTGTTTATAGATCTGTTTATAGGTCTGTCTATAGGTCTGTTATTAGGTCTGTTTATAGGTCTGTTATTAGATCTGTCTATAGGTCTGTTTATAGGTCTGTCTATAGGTCTGTCTATAGGTCTGTCTATAGGTCTGTTTGTAGGTCTGTTATTAGATCTGTTTATAGGTCTGTCTATAGGTCTGTCTATAGGTCTGTCTATAGGTCTGTCTATAGGTCTGTCTATAGGTCTGTCTATAGGTCTGTCTATAGGTCTGTTTATAGGTCTGTTATTAGGTCTGTTTATAGGTCTGTCTATAGGTCTGTCTATAGGTCTGTCTATAGGTCTGTTTATAGGTCTGTTATTAGATCTGTTTATAGGTCTGTTTATAGGTCTGTCTATAGGTCTGTCTATAGGTCTGTTTATAGGTCTGTTATTAGGTCTGTTTATAGGTCTGTTATTAGATCTGTTTATAGGTCTGTTTATAGGTCTGTTATAGGTCTGTCTATAGGTCTGTTTATAGGTCTGTTATTAGGTCTGTTTATAGGTCTGTTATTAGGTCTGTTTATAGGTCTGTTTATAGGTCTGTTTATAGGTCTGTTTATAGGTCTGTTATAGGTCTGTTTATAGGTCTGTTTATAGGTCTGTTTATAGGTCTGTTATAGGTCTGTCTAGGTCTGTTTATAGGTCTGTTTATAGGTCTGTTTATAGGTCTGTTTATAGGTCTGTCTATAGGTCTGTTTATAGGTCTGTTTATAGGTCTGTTATTAGGTCTGTCTATAGGTCTGTTTATAGGTCTGTTTATAGGTCTGTCTATAGGTCTGTCTATAGGTCTGTCTATAGGTCTGTTTATAGGTCTGTTTATAGGTCTGTCTATAGGTCTGTTTATAGGTCTGTTTATAGGTCTGTCTATAGGTCTGTCTATAGGTCTGTTTATAGGTCTGTTTATAGGTCTGTTTATAGGTCTGTTTATAGGTCTGTTTATAGGTCTGTTTATAGGTCTGTTATTAGATCTGTTTATAGGTCTGTCTATAGGTCTGTTTATAGGTCTGTTTATAGGTCTGTTATTAGATCTGTTTATAGGTCTGTTATTAGATCTGTTTATAGGTCTGTTTATAGGTCTGTCTATAGGTCTGTCTATAGGTCTGTTTATAGGTCTGTTTATAGGTCTGTTTATAGGTCTGTCTATAGGTCTGTTTATAGGTCTGTTTATAGGTCTGTTTATAGGTCTGTTTATAGGTCTGTTATTAGATCTGTTTATAGGTCTGTTATTAGATCTGTTTATAGGTCTGTTTATAGGTCTGTCTATAGGTCTGTCTATAGGTCTGTTTATAGGTCTGTTTATAGGTCTGTTTATAGGTCTGTTTATAGGTCTGTTTATAGGTCTGTTATTAGATCTGTTTATAGGTCTGTTATTAGATCTGTTTATAGGTCTGTTTATAGGTCTGTCTATAGGTCTGTTTATAGGTCTGTTTATAGGTCTGTTTATAGGTCTGTTTATAGGTCTGTCTATAGGTCTGTTTATAGGTCTGTTTATAGGTCTGTTTATAGGTCTGTCTATAGGTCTGTTTATAGGTCTGTTTATAGGTCTGTTATTAGGTCTGTTTATAGGTCTGTTTATAGGTCTGTTTATAGGTCTGTTTATAGGTCTGTTTATAGGTCTGTTTATAGGTCTGTTATTAGGTCTGTTTATAGGTCTGTTTATAGGTCTGTCTATAGGTCTGTTTATAGGTCTGTTTATAGGTCTGTTTATAGGTCTGTTATTAGGTCTGTTTATAGGTCTGTTTATAGGTCTGTTTATAGGTCTGTTTATAGGTCTGTCTATAGGTCTGTTTATAGGTCTGTTTATAGGTCTGTCTATAGGTCTGTTTATAGGTCTGTTTATAGGTCTGTTTATAGGTCTGTTATAGGTCTGTCTATAGGTCTGTTTATAGGTCTGTTATAGGTCTGTTTATAGGTCTGTTTATAGGTCTGTTATAGGTCTGTTTATAGGTCTGTCTATAGGTCTGTCTATAGGTCTGTTTATAGGTCTGTTTATAGGTCTGTTTATAGGTCTGTTTATAGGTCTGTTTATAGGTCTGTCTATAGGTCTGTTTATAGGTCTGTTTATAGGTCTGTTTATAGGTCTGTTTATAGGTCTGTTTATAGGTCTGTTTATAGGTCTGTTTATAGGTCTGTTTATAGGTCTGTTTATAGGTCTGTTATTAGGTCTGTTTATAGGTCTGTTTATAGGTCTGTTTATAGGTCTGTTTATAGGTCTGTTATAGGTCTGTTTATAGGTCTGTTTATAGGTCTGTTTATAGGTCTGTTTATAGGTCTGTCTATAGGTCTGTTTATAGGTCTGTTTATAGGTCTGTTTATAGGTCTGTTTATAGGTCTGTTTATAGGTCTGTTTATAGGTCTGTCTATAGGTCTGTCTATAGGTCTGTCTATAGGTCTGTCTATAGGTCTGTTTATAGGTCTGTTATTAGGTCTGTTTATAGGTCTGTTTATAGGTCTGTTTATAGGTCTGTTATTAGGTCTGTTTATAGGTCTGTTTATAGGTCTGTTTATAGGTCTGTTTATAGGTCTGTTTATAGGTCTGTTTATAGGTCTGTTTATAGGTCTGTTTATAGGTCTGTCTATAGGTCTGTTTATAGGTCTGTTTATAGGTCTGTCTATAGGTCTGTTTATAGGTCTGTTTATAGGTCTGTTTATAGGTCTGTCTATAGGTCTGTTTATAGGTCTGTCTATAGGTCTGTCTATAGGTCTGTTTATAGGTCTGTTTATAGGTCTGTTTATAGATCTGTTTATAGGTCTGTTTATAGATCTGTTTATAGGTCTGTCTATAGGTCTGTTTATAGGTCTGTTTATAGGTCTGTTATAGGTCTGTTTATAGGTCTGTTTATAGGTCTGTTTATAGGTCTGTCTATAGGTCTGTTTATAGGTCTGTTTATAGGTCTGTTTATAGATCTGTTTATAGGTCTGTTTATAGATCTGTTTATAGGTCTGTCTATAGGTCTGTCTATAGGTCTGTTTATAGGTCTGTCTATAGATCTGTTTATAGGTCTGTTTATAGGTCTGTCTATAGGTCTGTTTATAGGTCTGTTTATAGATCTGTTTATAGGTCTGTTATTAGGTCTGTTTATAGGTCTGTCTATAGGTCTGTTTATAGGTCTGTTTATAGGTCTGTCTATAGGTCTGTCTATAGGTCTGTTTATAGATCTGTTATTAGGTCTGTCTATAGGTCTGTCTATAGATCTGTTTATAGGTCTGTTTATAGGTCTGTCTATAGGTCTGTTATTAGGTCTGTTTATAGGTCTGTTTATAGATCTGTTTATAGGTCTGTCTATAGGTCTGTTTATAGGTCTGTTTATAGGTCTGTCTATAGGTCTGTTTATAGATCTGTTATTAGGTCTGTCTATAGGTCTGTCTATAGGTCTGTTATTAGGTCTGTTTATAGGTCTGTTTATAGGTCTGTTTATAGGTCTGTCTATAGGTCTGTTTATAGGTCTGTTATTAGGTCTGTTTATAGGTCTGTCTATAGGTCTGTTATTAGGTCTGTCTATAGGTCTGTTTATAGGTCTGTTTATAGGTCTGTTATTAGGTCTGTTTATAGGTCTGTTATTAGGTCTGTCTATAGGTCTGTCTATAGGTCTGTTTATAGATCTGTTTATAGGTCTGTCTATAGGTCTGTTATTAGGTCTGTTATTAGGTCTGTTATTAGGTCTGTTTATAGGTCTGTTTATAGGTCTGTTTATAGGTCTGTTTATAGGTCTGTCTATAGGTCTGTTTATAGGTCTGTTTATAGGTCTGTCTATAGGTCTGTTTATAGGTCTGTTATTAGGTCTGTTTATAGGTCTGTCTATAGGTCTGTTATTAGGTCTGTTTATAGGTCTGTTTATAGGTCTGTTTATAGGTCTGTTTATAGGTCTGTCTATAGGTCTGTTTATAGGTCTGTTATTAGGTCTGTTTATAGGTCTGTTTATAGGTCTGTTATTAGGTCTGTTTATAGGTCTGTTATTAGGTCTGTTTATAGGTCTGTTTATAGGTCTGTTATTAGGTCTGTTTATAGGTCTGTTTATAGGTCTGTTATTAGGTCTGTTTATAGGTCTGTTGGTTAGGTCTGTTTATAGGTCTGTTATTAGGTCTGTTTATAGGTCTGTTATAGGTCTGTTTATAGGTCTGTTATTAGGTCTGTTATTAGGTCTGTTTATAGGTCTGTTTATAGGTCTGTTTATAGGTCTGTTTATAGGTCTGTTTATAGGTCTGTTATTAGGTCTGTTTATAGGTCTGTTTATAGGTCTGTTATTAGGTCTGTTTATAGGTCTGTTTATAGGTCTGTTTATAGGTCTGTTTATAGGTCTGTTTATAGGTCTGTTTATAGGTCTGTTTATAGGTCTGTCTATAGGTCTGTTTATAGGTCTGTTTATAGGTCTGTTTATAGGTCTGTTTATAGGTCTGTTTATAGGTCTGTTTATAGGTCTGTTTATAGGTCTGTCTATAGGTCTGTCTATAGGTCTGTTTATAGGTCTGTTTATAGGTCTGTTTATAGGTCTGTTTATAGGTCTGTCTATAGGTCTGTTTATAGGTCTGTCTATAGGTCTGTTTATAGGTCTGTTTATAGGTCTGTTTATAGGTCTGTTTATAGGTCTGTTTATAGGTCTGTTTATAGGTCTGTCTATAGGTCTGTTTATAGGTCTGTTTATAGGTCTGTTATTAGGTCTGTCTATAGGTCTGTCTATAGGTCTGTCTATAGGTCTGTTTATAGGTCTGTTTATAGGTCTGTCTATAGGTCTGTTTATAGGTCTGTTATTAGGTCTGTCTATAGGTCTGTTTATAGGTCTGTTTATAGGTCTGTTTATAGGTCTGTTTATAGGTCTGTTTATAGGTCTGTCTATAGGTCTGTTTATAGGTCTGTTTATAGGTCTGTTTATAGGTCTGTTTATAGGTCTGTCTATAGGTCTGTCTATAGGTCTGTTTATAGGTCTGTTATTAGGTCTGTCTATAGGTCTGTCTATAGGTCTGTTTATAGGTCTGTTTATAGGTCTGTCTATAGGTCTGTTATTAGGTCTGTTTATAGGTCTGTTTATAGGTCTGTTTATAGGTCTGTCTATAGGTCTGTTATTAGGTCTGTTTATAGGTCTGTCTATAGGTCTGTTTATAGGTCTGTCTATAGGTCTGTTTATAGGTCTGTTATTAGGTCTGTCTATAGGTCTGTTTATAGGTCTGTTATTAGGTCTGTCTATAGGTCTGTTTATAGGTCTGTTTATAGGTCTGTTTATAGGTCTGTTTATAGGTCTGTTTATAGGTCTGTTATTAGGTCTGTCTATAGGTCTGTTTATAGGTCTGTTATTAGGTCTGTTTATAGGTCTGTTTATAGGTCTGTCTATAGGTCTGTTTATAGGTCTGTTTATAGGTCTGTTTATAGGTCTGTTATTAGGTCTGTTATTAGGTCTGTTTATAGGTCTGTTTATAGGTCTGTCTATAGGTCTGTTTATAGGTCTGTTTATAGGTCTGTTTATAGGTCTGTTATTAGGTCTGTCTATAGGTCTGTTTATAGGTCTGTTTATAGGTCTGTTTATTGGTCTGTTTATAGGTCTGTTATTAGGTCTGTCTATAGGTCTGTCTATAGGTCTGTCTATAGGTCTGTTTATAGGTCTGTTATTAGGTCTGTCTATAGGTCTGTCTATAGGTCTGTCTATAGGTCTGTTATTAGGTCTGTCTATAGGTCTGTCTATAGGTCTGTTTATAGGTCTGTTATTAGGTCTGTCTATAGTATTACTGTCTGCCTATAGTATTACTGGGGTAGAATTAACCTGCTTTTACCCAGTGGGCTGTGTTCTGTCATTAGTAAGTGTGGTATCAACCAGGACCATAGCATAGAGGGTGATTATAAAAGTCCTCCAATATTGTTCACATCTAAAGTATTATTTGAATTGGAAACATTTCCCAGAACACCTTCACAGTTATAGTATTACTGCTATACTATTACTGTTATAGTAGTACTGCTGTAGTATTACTGCTATATAATTACTGCAATATTATTACTGTTATAGTAGTACTGCTGTAGTATTACTGCTATATAATTACTGCAATATTATTACTGTTATAGGATTACTGCTATATTATTACTGTTATAGTAGTACTGCTGTAGTATTTCTGCAATATTATTACTGTTATAGGATTACTGCTATACTATTACTGTTATAGTAGTACTGCTGTAGTATTACTGCTATATAATTACTGCAATATTATTACTGTTATAGGATTACTGCTATATTATTACTTTTATAGTAGTACTGCTGTAGTATTACTGCTATATTATTACTTGTATAGTATTACTGCTATATTATTACTGTTATAGTAGTACTGCTATTGTATTACTTGTATAGTATTACTAGTATAGTATTGCTGCTGTAGTATCACTAGTATAGCATTACTGCTATAGTAGTACCAGTATAGTATTGTTGTTATAGTATTACTGGTATAGTATTATTGCCATAGTAGTACTAGTATAGTTTTGCTGCTATAGTAGTACTAGTATATTATTACTGATACAGTAGTACTAGTATAGTATTGTTGCTATAGTATTACTAGTATAGTATTACTGCTATAGTATTACTGGTATAATAGTACTAGTATAGTATTGTTGTTATAGTATTACTAGTGTAGTAATAATAATAATAATAATAATATGCCATTTAGCAGACGCTTTTATCCAAAGCGACTTACAGTCATGTGTGCATACATTCTACATATGGGCGGTCCCGGGGATCGAACCCACTACCCTGGCGTTACAAGCGCCATGCTCTACCAACTGAGCTACAGAAGGATTACTGGTATAGTAGTACTAGTAAAGTATTGTTGTTATAGTATTACTAGTGTAGTATTACTGCTATAGTATTACTGGTATAGTATTATTGTCATAGTAGTACTAGTATAGTTTTGCTGCTATAGTATTACTAGTATAGTATTACTGATATATTGTTTCAGACAGAGTCGTGCACTATATAGTATTACTAGTATAGTATTACTTAAATATTATTACTAGTATAATATTGCTGCTATATTATTACTAGTATAGTATTACTGATATACTGTTTCAGACAGAGTCGTGCACTATATAGTATTACTAGTATAGTACTACTGATATACTGTTTCAGACAGAGTCGTGCACTATTTAGTATTACTAGTATAGTATTACTAGTATAGTATTACTAGTATAGTATTACTGATATACTGTTTCAGACAGAGTCGTGCACTATATAGTATTACTAGTATAGTATTACTTATATATTATTACTAGTATAGTATTACTGCTATAGTATTACTAGTATAGTATTACTTATATAGTATTACTAGTATCGTATTACTTATATAGTATTACTAGTATAGTATTACTGATATACTGTTTCAGACAGAGTCGTGCACTATATAGTATTACTAGTATTGTATTACTTATATATTATTACTAGTATAGTATTACTTATATAGTATTACTAGTATAGTATTACTGCTATAGTATTACTAGTATAGTATTGCTGCTGTAGTATTACTAGTATAGTATTACTGGTATACTGTTTCAGACAGAGTCGTGCACTATATAGTATTACTGGTATACTGTTTCAGACAGAGTCGTGCACTATATAGTATTACTGGTATACTGTTTCAGATAGAGTCGTGCACTACAGAGGATTTAGGGAATAAGGTTCAGATTTGCCCTCCAGTTCTCTGTTATTTCTCCATTTGTATGTTAGATTAGTTGGCTATCAGTTATCTGTCACAGAGGGTGAATAAAACGAAGATCAATAGTCTATTAATCCATATTATATAATTCTAAATAATTCATGAAGCATCTAAAGGACTGAATCATTCAATCTCTCATTGACTTCAAGTGCAGACTTATGATAGAGAGTTGAAGGAAGGGCGCTATCAAGTTTCTCAGACTTTGGCCCCCAGTGAGACTCTTCCCCCTCGTTCAGAACTTTCTCATTAGCATCATCACACACGCACGCACACACACACACACGCACGCACACACACACACGCACACACACACACACACACACACACACAGGGCCGGCCCTAAGTAAGATTGGTCTGGTGGGATTTGGGCTCCCCACCTCTCAGCAAAACATGTTTGTGGCCCTCCTCTTCTTGGTGAAGCAAAATTGTTCCTTTTTTAAAGTTGAATTCCAGCAATTCGACTCATTTTTCCATGACTTATGCCATGTTAATATGATATCTAGGTGAGAGTGACTATAAACATCAAGGTGGGCTTCCTGTGCACATGGCCTGCGTGCCCGGTCGGTATTCGAAAACATGTTAGCTGACGTGGCTAATTGAGTGACTGTCAGTGATTGAGACAAACTGCTGATGCACAAACACATTCTAAAATGTCACCTTGTGGGTTCTACTATTCTAACTTTCAGCAGTGAGTTGAGACCCCAACTGAGTTCCTAAGATAGTTATATATACATGACATGTGTTTTTCTGTCCGGGGCCCCCTAGCAGCCTTGGGGCCCTAAACGACTGCTCGTGTCGCTTATGCCTGGAGCTGGCCCTGCGCACATGCACACACACACACGCACACGCACACACGCACACGCACACACGCACACACGCGCACACACACACACACACACACACACACACACACACACACACACACACACACACACACACACACACTCATTAGAATCATCAGAACCTCTCTCTGCTATCGACTGTTCTTTAAAGTCTGGTAGAGCTTCTCCTCCTAAACATCTATCACTTCCCCAGCCAATCAATGCTTGAATAAATATGTGGGACTCATTTGGATTTTTTAAACGCTTGCTATGCTGAGCTAAGAAGTATTTTCGTCCCTTGAATAATTGAAAATATGAAATTGGTATTGGCAAACGGTAGACGGGACACCCGGTGGTCCGGTGGGTTAGGAACGAAAAGAACCGCTCACACATTTTAACGATTTGGATTTTCCAATTAATTTACTCTCACCTTCCTATTTTCCACGTCTGATCATTTGCATTAAAACTCAAGTTCAGTTTTTCAAGTTAAGTGCCTAATGGATTAAGTAGATTCAATAAAAGGTATTGTACATGGGAATCTGTGGTTAAATCAAACCGTAATTATTTTACAGGAATTGTATTACCATCGCATATTAGGATCTGACCAAATACAGGCTAACAGTGGAATAAATGTATTCATTAGAGAAAATGAAATTACTTCATGCATCGACCACAGCCACAGAGATGGTGGAAATGAGAGAGAGATTGAGAAAGAGGTTGGAGGGAGAAAGAGAGAGAGAGGTAGAAAGAGAGAGAGGAGAGAGAGAGAGAGAGAGAGAGAGAGAGAGAGAGAGAGAGAGAGAGAGAGAGAGAGTAGAGAGAGAGAGAGAGAGGGAGAGAGAGAGAGAGAAAGAGAGAGAGAGAGAGAGGGAGAGGGAGAGAGGGAGAGCAGGGTAGGAACAGGGCAAGGGAGAAGGAGAGGGAGTGGGAGATGGAGAGACAGGGAGAGAAGGAGAGGGAGTGAGAGATGGAGAGACAGCGACAGAAGGAGAGGGAGTGAGAGATGGAGAGACAGGGAGAGAAGGAGAGGGGGTGAGAGATAGAGAGACAGGGAGAGAAGGAGTGGGAGTGAGAGATGGAGAGACAGGGAGAGAAGGAGAGGGAGTGAGAGATGGAGAGACAGGGAGAGAAGGAGAGGGGGTGAGAGATGGAGAGACAGGGAGAGAAGGAGAGGGGTGAGAGATGGAGAGACAGGGAGAGAAGGAGAGGGGGTGAGAGATAGAGAGACAGGGAGAGAAGGAGAGGGGGTGAGAGATAGAGAGACAGGGAGAGAAGGAGTGGGAGTGAGAGATGGAGAGACAGGGAGAGAAGGAGAGGGAGTGAGAGATGGAGAGACAGGGAGAGAAGGAGAGGGGGTGAGAGATGGAGAGACAGGGAGAGAAGGAGAGGGGGTGAGAGATGGAGAGACGGAGAGAAGGAGAGGGGGTGAGAGATGGAGAGACAGGGAGAGAAGGAGAGGGAGAGATAAAGAGAGGGAGAGGGAAAGAGAGAGCAGAAGCACAAGGTTAAACCATCTTTTTTAACTGCTAATGAAACAATCCATCTTTGGCATTTCATATATTCCCTTATCACATTTCTGTTAATTGGGTTTCGCTTTGTAATATTATCCAACAGTTTCATCCTATTCCTCCTGTCTCTGGCCTGTAGTGAAGCCCACCCCCACAAGAGCCACATACACACACACACACACGCACGCACGCACGCACGCACACTGTCTCTTCTATAGGAAGTGAACCCCAACAAGGTGGATTGGTTCATGTCTCTTCTATAGGAAGTGAACCCCAACAAGGTGGAATGGTTCATGTCTCTTCTATAGGAAGTGAACCCCAACAAGGTGGAATGGTTCATGTCTCTTCTATAGGAAGTGAACCCCAACAAGGTGGAATGGTTCATGTCTCTTCTATAGGAAGTGAACCCCAACAAGGTGGAATGGTTCATGTCTCTTCTATAGGAAGTGAAACCCAACAAGGTGGAATGGTTCATGTCTCTTCTATAGGAAGTGAAACCCAACAAGGTGGAATGGTTCATGTCTCTTCTATAGGAAGTGAACCCCAACAAGGTGGAATGGTTCATGTCTCTTCTATAGGAAGTGAACCCCAACAAGGTGGATTGGTTCATGTCTCTTCTATAGGAAGTGAAACCCAACAAGGTGGAATGGTTCATGTCTCTTCTATAGGAAGTGAAACCCAACAAGGTGGAATGGTTCATGTCTCTTCTATAGGAAGTGAAACCCAACAAGGTGGATTGGTTCATGTCTCTTCTATAGGAAGTGAACCCCAACAAGGTGGAATGGTTCATGTCTCTTCTGTAGGAAGTGAACCCCAACAAGGTGGAATGGTTCATGTCTCTTCTGTAGGAAGTGAAACCCAACAAGGTGGAATGGTTCATGTCTCTTCTATAGGAAGTGAACCCCAACCAGGTGGAATGGTTCATGTCTCTTCTATAGGAAGTGAAACCCAACCAGGTGGATTGGTTCATGTCTCTTCTATAGGAAGTGAAACCCAACCAGGTGGAATGGTTCATGTCTCTTCTATAGGAAGTGAACCCCAACAAGGTGGAATGGTTCATGTCTCTTCTATAGGAAGTGAACCCCAACAAGGTGGATTGGTTCATGTCTCTTCTATAGGAAGTGAAACCCAACAAGGTGGAATGGTTCATGTCTCTTCTATAGGAAGTGAAACCCAACAAGGTGGAATGGTTCATGTCTCTTCTATAGGAAGTGAAACCCAACAAGGTGGATTGGTTCATGTCTCTTCTATAGGAAGTGAACCCCAACAAGGTGGAATGGTTCATGTCTCTTCTGTAGGAAGTGAACCCCAACAAGGTGGAATGGTTCATGTCTCTTCTGTAGGAAGTGAAACCCAACAAGGTGGAATGGTTCATGTCTCTTCTATAGGAAGTGAACCCCAACCAGGTGGAATGGTTCATGTCTCTTCTATAGGAAGTGAAACCCAACCAGGTGGATTGGTTCATGTCTCTTCTATAGGAAGTGAACCCCAACAAGGTGGAATGGTTCATGTCTCTTCTGTAGGAAGTGAACCCCAACAAGGTGGAATGGTTCATGTCTCTTCTGTAGGAAGTGAAACCCAACAAGGTGGAATGGTTCATGTCTCTTCTATAGGAAGTGAACCCCAACCAGGTGGAATGGTTCATGTCTCTTCTATAGGAAGTGAAACCCAACCAGGTGGATTGGTTCATGTCTCTTCTATAGGAAGTGAAACCCAACCAGGTGGAATGGTTCATGTCTCTTCTATAGGAAGTG
>NC_068438.1:50241548-50314048 GCF_023373465.1 Oncorhynchus keta
TTTATTATCAGAGCGCTGGAGAGGTTTCAACAAACTTAATGCACCATCATAGTGAATGTCTGTCAGGTACTCTAACGGGACAGTCCCGTTTAGTTCTCTTATATACTGCAGACAAGTCATATTTGCATGATTTAGCTTATTCATAATTTATTGAGAATTAACATTTGCTTCCTTCATGTGACTGACCAATACCAATACTGACCAATACTGACCAATACTGACCAATACTGACCAATACTGACCAATACTGACCAATACCAATACTGACCAATACCAATACTGACCAATACTGACCAATACTGACCAATACCAATACTGACCAATACTGACCAATACCAATACTGACCAATACTGACCAATACCAATACTGACCAATACCAATACTGACCAATACCAATACTGACCAATACTGACCAATACCAATACTGACCAATACTGACCAATACCAATACTGACCAATACTGACCAATACTGACCAATACCAATACTGACCAATACTGACCAATACCAATACTGACCAATACTGGCCAATACTGACCAATACTGACCAATACCAATACTGACCAATACTGACCAATACTGACCAATACCAATACTGACCAATACCAATACTGACCAATACTGACCAATACTGACCAATACTGACCAATACTGACCAATACCAATACTGACCAATACTGACCAATACTGACCAATACCAATACTGACCAATACTGACCAATACCAATACTGACCAATACCAATACTGACCAATACTGACCAATACCAATACTGACCAATACCAATACTGACCAATACTGACCAATACTGACCAATACTGACCAATACCAATACTGACCAATACTGACCAATACCAATACTGACCAATACTGACCAATACTGACCAATACCAATACTGACCAATACTGACCAATACCAATACTGACCAATACTGACAAATACTGACCAATACTGACCAATACCAATACTGACCAATACTGACCAATACTGACCAATACCAATACTGACCAATACTGACCAATACCAATACTGACCAATACCAATACTGACCAATACCAATACTGACCAATACTGACCAATACTGACCAATACCAATACTGACCAATACCAATACTGACCAATACTGACCAATACCAATACTGACCAATACTGACCAATACTGACCAATACTGACCAATACCAATACTGACCAAAACCTCACGAGGCTTCTTCACTCTAACCCGAGACCTTGAAACCGAGGCATCTTTCATTCTCCTAAACAAGGTCTGGCCAAATTGCAGATACTGATAAGTGAGGATTTGTTCAATCGGTCACTTAGAACAACACATGAATAGAACACAGAAAGGAGTTATCAGAACAGCTTTACAATTCCATCACACTGCTATAACTGTTATAGATCATCAAATGGCCCATAAGGCTGTAGGCTTGGGCCAAACTGAATAAATCACCAACTAATGGTCAGAGAGAGATGACTGCACTGTCCCTGGTTATGTCCCAAATGGTACCCTAATCCCTATTAAGTGCACTACTTTTGATTCCTATGGAACCTGGTCTTTAGTGCACTATATAGAGAATATGAGGCCATTTGGGACACGTATTCTGAATTCTGTAGCCTGCTACAGATAGTTATTACCCTGGACTGTTATGGACCTCAGGGATGCAAATGTCTTCTGACCAGACTGTCAGACAGTCTGAATGAAGCTGACACATCTGCAGGTCCCCTGCCAGTCAGCTGTATCAGAGGAGATCATGGAAACGAACGATGTGCCAGGGTGCCGGAGCTGGGGATGGGCTGATCTGCATGGCTCTCTCTCTCTCTCTCTCTGTCTCTCCTCTTTCATTTTCTCCCTCCCTCTCTCTCTCCCTCTCTCTGTCCCTCTCTCTCTCCCTCTCTCTCTCCCTCTCTCTCTCTCTCTCTCTCTCTCTCTCTCTCTCTCTCTCTCCTTCTCTCTGTCTCTCTCTCTCTCTCTCTCTCTCTCTCTCTCTCTCTCTCTCTCTCTTTCTCTGCCTCTCCCTCCTCTCTCTGTCTCTGTCAAATAAATTAAATTGAAAGAGCTTTATTGGCATGGGAAACGTGTTTACATTGCTTAGGCAAGTGAAGTAAAAATGAACAGCAAACATTAACAGTAAACACTGACAGTAAACATTAAGAGTAACAACAGTAAACATTAACAGTAAACATGAACAATAAACAACAGTAAACATTAACAGTAAACACTAACAGTAAACATTAACAGTAAACATTAACAGTAAACACTAACAGTAAACATTAACAGTAAACACTAACAGTAAACATTAACAGTAAACATTAACAGTAAACACTAACAGTAAACATTAACAGTAAACAACAGTAAACACTAACAGTAAACATTAACAATAAACATTAACAATAAACAACAGTAAACATTAACAATAAACATTAACAATAAACAACAGTAAACATTAACAATAAACAACAGTAAACATTAACAATAAACAACAGTAAACATTAACAGTAAACATTAACAGTAAACACTAACAGTAAAGATTAACAGTAAACACTAACAGTAAACATTATCAGTAAACACTAACAGTAAACATTAACAGTATACACTAACAGTAAACATTAACAATATACAACAGTAAACAACAGTAAACATTAACAGTAAACATTAACAACAAACAACAGTAAACATTAACAGTAAACATTAACAATAACAACAGTAAACATTAACAATAACAACAGTAAACACTAACAATAAACAACAGTAAACACTAACAATAAACAACAGTAAACACTAACAATAAACATTAACAATAAACAACAGTAAACACTAACAGTAAACATTAACAATAAACAACAGTAAACACTAACAATAAACATTAACAATAAACAACAGTAAACACTAACAGTAAACATTAACAATAAACATTAACAATAAACAACAGTAAACACTAACAGTAAACATTAACAATAAACAACAGTAAACACTAACAATAAACATTAACAATAAACAACAGTAAACATTAACAGTAAACATTAACAGTAAACATTAACAGTAAACAACAGTAAACATTAACAATAAACAACAGTAAACATTAACAATAAACAACAGTAAACATTAACAGTAAACATTAACAGTAAACAACAGTAAACATTAACAATAAACAACAGTAAACACTAACAGTAAACATTAACAATAAACAACAGTAAACACTAACAGTAAACATTAACAATAAACAACAGTAAACAACAGTAAACATTAACAATAAACAACAGTAAACATTAACAGTAAACATTAACAGTAAACATTAACAGTAAACATTAACAGTAAACATTAACAGTAAACATTAACAGTAAACAACAGTAAACATTAACAATAAACAACAGTAAACATTAACAATAAACAACAGTAAACATTAACAGTAAACATTAACAGTAAACATTAACAGTAAACATTAACAATAAACAACAGTAAACATTAACAATAAACAACAGTAAACATTAACAATAAACAACAGTAAACACTAACAATAAACATGAATAATAACAACAGTAAACATTAACAATAAACATTAACAATAAACAACAGTAAACATGAACAGTAAACATTAACAGTAAACATTAACAGTAAACATGAACAGTAAACAACAGTAAACATTAACAGTAAACATTAACAGTAAAGATTAACAGTAACAACAGTAAACATTAACAGTAAACATGAACAGTAAACAACAGTAAACATTAACAGTAAACATTAACAGTAAAGATTAACAGTAAACACTAACAGTAAACATTAACAATAAACAACAGTAAACATTAACAATAAACAACAGTAAACACTAACAGTAAACACTAACAGTAAACATTAACAACAAACAACAGTAAACATTAACAATAAACAACAGTAAACATTAACAGTAAACAACAATAAACAACAGTAAACATTAACAATAAACAACAGTAAACATTAACAGTAAACAACAATAAACAACAGTAAACATTAACAATAAACAACAGTAAACATTAACAGTAAACATTAACAATAACAACAGTAAACATTAACAATAAACAACAGTAAACATTAACAATAACAACAATAAACATTAACAACAAACAACAGTAAACATTAACAGTAAACAACAGTAACATTAACAGTAAACATTAACAACAAACAACAGTAAACATTAACAGTAAACATTAACAATAAACAACAGTAAACATTAACAATAAACAACAGTAAACATTAACAGTAAACACTAACAGTAAACATTAACAGTAAACAACAGTAAACACTGACAGTAAACATTAACAGTAAACATTAACAATAACAACAGTAAACATTAACAATAACAACAGTAAACATTAACAATAACAACAGTAAACATTAACAATAACAACAATAAACATTAACAACAAACAACAGTAAACATTAACAGTAAACAACAGTAACATTAACAGTAAACATTAACAACAAACAACAGTAACATTAACAGTAAACATTAACAGTAAACATTAACAATAAACAACAGTAAACATTAACAACAAACAACAGTAAACATTAACAGTAAACATTAACAGTAAACATTAACAGTAAACATTAACAGTAAACATTAACAGTAAACATTAACATTAAACAACAGTAACATTAACAGTAAACAACAGTAACATTAACAGTAAACATTAACAGTAAACAACAGTAAACATTAACAGTAAACATTAACAAACATAAACAGTAAACAGTAAACATTAACAGTAAACACTAACAGTAAACATTAACAGTAAACACTAACAGTAAACATTAACAGTAAACATTAACAATAAACAACAGTAAACATTAACAATAAACAACAGTAAACATTAACAGTAAACATTAACAACAAACAACAGTAAACATTAACAGTAAACAACAGTAAACATTAACAGTAAACACTAACAGTAAACATTAACAGTAAACATTAACAACAAACAACAGTAAACATTAACAGTAAACAACAGTAAACATTAACAGTAAACACTAACAGTAAACATTAACAGTAAACATTAACAATAAACAACAGTAAACATTAACAATAAACAACAGTAAACATTAACAGTAAACATTAACAGTAAACATTAACAGTAAACATTAACAGTAAACATTAACAGTAAACAACAGTAAACATTAACAATAAACAACAGTAAACATTAACAATAAACAACAGTAAACATTAACAATAAACAACAGTAAACATTAACAGTAAACATTAACAGTAAACACTAACAGTAAAGATTAACAGTAAACACTAACAGTAAACATTATCAGTAAACACTAACAGTAAACATTAACAGTAAACACTAACAGTAAACACTAACAGTAAACATTAACAGTAAACATTAACAGTAAACAACAGTAACATTAACAGTAAACATTAACAGTAAACAACAGTAAACACTAACAGTAAACATTAACAACAAACATTAACAATAAACAACAGTAAACACTAACAGTAAACAGTAACAACAAACATTAACAATAAACAACAGTAAACACTAACAGTAAACATTAACAATAAACAACAGTAAACATTAACAGTAAACATTAACAGTAAACACTAACAATAAACAACAGTAAACACTAACAGTAAACATTAACAATAAAAAACAGTAAACATTAACAGTAAACACTAACAGTAAACATTAACAGTAAACATTAACAGTAACATTAACAGTAAACACTAACAGTAAACATTAACAGTAAACATTAACAACAAACAACAGTAAACATTAACAGTAAACAACAGTAAACATTAACAGTAAACACTAACAGTAACATTAACAGTAAACATTAACAGTAAACATTAACAACAAACAACAGTAACATTAACAGTAAACAACAGTAACATTAACAATAAACAACAGTAAACATTAACAACAAACAACAGTAAACAACAGTAAACATTAACAATAAACATTAACAGTAAACATTAACAGTAAACATTAACAGTAAACATTAACAATAAACAACAGTAAACACTAACAGTAAACATTAACAGTAAACATTAACAGTAAACACTAACAGTAAACATTAACAGTAAACATTAACAGTAAACACTAACAGTAAACATTAACAATAAACAACAGTAAACACTAACAGTAAACATTAACAGTAAACATTAACAGTAAACATTAACAATAAACAACAGTAAACATTAACAGTAAACACTAACAGTAAACACTAACAGTAAACATTAACAGTAAACACTAACAGTAAACACTAACAGTAAACATTAACAGTAAACATTAACAGTAAACATTAACAGTAAACACTAACAGTAAACACTAACAGTAAACATTAACAGTAAACACTAACAGTAAACATTAACAGTAAACACTAACAGTAAACATTAACAGTAAACATTAACAGTAAACATTAACAGTAAACACTAACAGTAAACACTAACAGTAAACATTAACAGTAAACATTAACAGTAAACACTAACAGTAAACATTAACAGTAAACATTAACAGTAAACATGCACAATAAACAACAGTAAACACAAACAGTAAACATTAACAGTAAACATTCCACTGACAAGAAGTTTCAAGAGAATAGCAACTATTACAATATCCTATTTTACTATTAAGCAACGTACTGTATCGTGACAATGTGCAAATAGTAGAATGTAGGAATGACAGGTGGGGTTGTTCTGTTAGAATTCTTTGTGGGTCTGTTTAATCTGAGAGAAACATGTGTCTCTGAAATGGTCATACATTTGACAGGAGGTTAGGAAGTGCAGCTCAGTTTCCACCTCATTTTGTGGGCAGTGAGCACATAGCCTGTCTTCTCCTGAGAGCCGGGTCTGCCTATGGTGGCCTTTCTCATTATCAAGGCTGTGCTCACTGAGTCTGTACATAGTCAAAGCTTTCCTTAATTTTGGGTCACAGTGGTCAGGTATTCTGCCACTGTGTACTCTCTGTTTAGAGCAAGGTAGCATTCTGGTTTTCTCAGCTTTTTGGTTGATTATTTCCAATGTGTCAAATATTTCTCAAATAGTGTGCTGTCCCTCTCTCTCTCTCTCTCTCTCTCTCTCTCTCTCTCTCTCTCTCTCTGTCCCTCTCTCTCTCTCTCTCTCTCTCTCCCTCTCTCTCTGTCCCTCTCTGTCCCTCTCTGTCTCTCTCTCTCTCTCTCTCTCTCTCTCTCTCTCTCTCTCTCTCTCTCTCTCTCTCTCTCTCTCTCTCTCTCTCTCTCTCTCTCTCTCTCTCTCTTTCTCTCTCTCTCTCTCTCACTCTCTCTCTCTCTCTTCCTCTGCTATGCCTGAGTGAGTTCTCAGACAAGCTCCCAGACACTCTTCAGCGAACAGGCAGGGTCTGAGGTGGTGATTCCTTCAGAAGTCTGGGTAGAGGTGAGGACAGGAGAGTGTTTCCAGGACAGGAGAGGAGTGGAGAGGAGGTAGAGGTCTCTCCAGCCTTCCCCAGCCTTCCCCATTTCTCCCCTCTAGCACCGGTCGACAACAGCACTTCACCCAACCCTATGTCCCAAATGGCACACTATTCCCTTTGGTCCTGGTATATAGGGAACAAGGCTCTGGTCTATAGTAGAGCACTATATAGGGAATAGGGCTCTGGTCTAAAGTAGTGCACTATATAGGGAATAGGGCTCTGGTCTAAAGTAGTGGACTATATAGGGAATAGGGCCCTGGTCTATAACAGTGCACTATATAGGGAATAGGGCTCAGGTCTAAAGTAGTGCACTATATAGGGAATAGGGTTCAGGTCTAAAGTAGTGCACTATATAGGCTCATAGGGCTCTGGTCTAAAGTAGTGTACTATATAGGGTATAGGGTGCCATTTGGGACGCCGGCAACCACCACTCATTATCTCCTCTGAACAGTGGTTGAGAGTCTGGATAATAATAATTGCCCATATTTATATGGCCATATGGAAGGGAAGACGGGGAACTATTATAAGATACATAAAGCCTCATCTGCTCTACCTCTGCCCTCCTCCTCCTCTCCCCCACACTCCCCTTCCCTCCGCCACCCTCTGCCCTCTTTCCTCCTTTCCTCCTCTCCATACACCCCTCCCTCCCCCTCTCTCCTCTTTCCTCCCCTCTCCTCCCTCCCCCTCCTTTCCCCCTTCCTCCCCTCTCCTCCCCACCCTCTGCCTTCTTCCTCCCTCTCTCTCTCTCTCTCTCTCTCTCTCTCTCTCTGTCTCTCTCTCTCTCCTCCCCCCCTCTGCCCTCTTCCTCCCCCTTTCTTTCTAACTCCCTCCCTCCCTCCCCCACCCTCTGCCTTCTTCCTCCCTCTCTCTCTCCCCTTCCCTCCCCTCTCATCCCCCTCTGCCCTCTTCCTCCCCCTCTCTCTCCCCCTTCCCTCCCCTCTCCTCCCCCACCCTCTGCCCTCTTCCTGCCTCTCTCTCCCCCCTTCCCTCCCCTCTCCCCCGCTCTGCCCTCCCTCCCTCCCTTCCTCCCCTCTCCTCCCCCACCCTCTGCCCTCTTCCTGCCTCTCTCTCTCCCCTTCCCTCCCCTCTCCTCCTCCCCCTGCCCTCTTCCTCCCCCTCTCTCCCCCTCCCTCCCTCCCCCTCCTCCTCCCCCTGCCCTCTTCCTCCCCCTCTCTCTCCCCCTCCCTCCCTCTCCTCCCCCTGCCCTCTTCCTCTCTCTCTCTCTCTCTCTCTCTCTCTCTCTCTCTCTCTCTCTCTCTCTCTCTCTCTCTCTCTCTCTCTCTCTCTCTCTCTCTCTCTCTCTCTCTCTCTCTCTCTCTCTTCTCTCTCTCTCTCTCTCACACTCTCTCTCTCTCTCTCTCTCTCTCACACTCTCTCTCTCTCTCTCTCTCTCTCTCTCTCTCTGCCTCATCCTGTCAGGACTGAAATACTTTATTGACAATAGCTACAGTAATCAGACATGGTATGTACAGTATTTATTGGGTTTTTTGGTTTGTGTTAAAAAAAAATTGAATTTTATTGTAAAATTCAATATTGTCATGCTCCTTTAAATCTGAACCTGTTTTAGATTTATATCAATTTAAAGTGATAATTGAACAATATTCTTATCAGTACAATCAAGCAGAGTGGGCATCCCAAATAGTACCGTACTCCCTATTTAGTTCACTCCTTTTAACCAAGGCCCACTACAAGTAGGGCACAATACAGGAAATGGGATGCTATTTAGGATGTGTTGCTCTCAAAAGAAACGGAACAGAAAAGTCCCGCATGCTGTTGCTTGATGTAATTCACTGGTGTTACAAATAACCATCTTGTCTTATTGGCTCTTTGACAGCACAACAAAACATATGACATGTCTGTAATGTTGTGAAAATAAAATATGTTATTTATCCAGTTTAGTCCATCATCGGAAATCAACATGTTCCACATACACTATATTTACAAGAGTATGAAGACAGCACTTCAAACGAGTGGATTCTGCTATTTCAGCCACACCCGTTGCTGACAGGTGAATAAAAATCAAGCACACAGCCATGCAATCTCAATAGACAAACGTTGGCAGTAGAATGGCCTTACTTGAAGAGCTCAGTGACTTTCAACGTGGCACTCTTCTTCCCAGCAGTGTTCCTACATCTAGTGGAAAGCCTTCCCAGAAGAGTGGAGGCTGTTATAGCAGCAATGTTCCAACATCTAGAGGAAAGCCTTCCCAGAAGAGTGGAGGCTGTTATAGCAGCAATGTTCCAACATCTAGTGGAAAGCCTTGCCAGAAGAGTGGAGGCTGTTATAGCAGCAATGTTCCAACATCTAGTGGAAAGCCTTCCCAGAAGAGTGGAGGCTGTTATAGCAGCAATGTTCCTACATCTAGTGGAAAGCCTTCCCAGAAGAGTGGAGGCTGTTATAGCAGCAATGTTCCTACATCTAGTGGAAAGCCTTCCCAGAAGAGTGGAGGCTGTTATAGCAGCAATGTTCCAGCATCTAGTGGAAAGCCTTCCCAGAAGAGTGGAGGCTGTTATAGCAGCAATGTCCCAACATCTAGTGGAAAGCCTTCCCAGAAGAGTGGTGGCTGTTATAGCAGCAATGTTCCAACATCTAGAGGAAAGCCTTCCCAGAAGAGTGGAGGCTGTTATAGCAGCAATGTTCCAACATCTAGTGGAAAGCCTTCCCAGAAGAGTGGAGGCTGTTATAGCAGCAATGTTCCAACATCTAGTGGAAAGCCTTCCCAGAAGAGTGGAGGCTGTTATAGCAGCAATGTTCCAACATCTAGTGGAAAGCCTTCCCAGAAGAGTGGAGGCTGTTATAGCAGCAATGTTCCAACATCTAGTGGAAAGCCTTCCCAGAAGAGTGGAGGCTGTTATAGCAGCAATGTTCCAACATCTAGTGGAAAGCCTTGCCAGAAGAGTGGAGGCTGTTATAGCAGCAATGTTCCAACATCTAGTGGAAAGCCTTCCCAGAAGAGTGGAGGCTGTTATAGCAGTAAAGGGGGACCAACTCCATTTTAATGCCCATGATTTTGGAATGAGATGTTGGACAGCCGGTGTCCGCATACACATGAACTGGTATGGTTCTAGAGATAATGAATACGATTGTAATGAACACGAGGGGAGACAGAGAGCTGGTTTCAAGCGCAGGGCACAGCAGGTGTTTATTTGTAAAGGACCACAGGAGGAGGCAGGTAGCTGGGTCCAGGGGCAGGCAGAAGGTCATACACAGGAGGAGGCAGGTAGCTGGGTACAGGGGCAGGCAGAAGATCATACACAGGAGGAGGCAGGTAGCTGGGTCCAGGGGCAGGCAGAAGGTCATACACAGGAGGAGGCAGGTAGCTGGGTCCAGGGGCAGGCAGAAGGTCATACACAGGAGGAGGCAGGTAGCTGGGTCCAGGGATAGGCAGAAGGTCATACACAGGAGGAGGCAGGTAGCTGGGTCCAGGGGCAGGCAGAAGGTCATACACAGGAGGAGGCAGGTAGCTGGGTCCAGGGACAGGCATAAGTTCATACACAGGAGGAGGCAGGTAGCTGGGTACAGGGGCAGGCAGAAGGTCATACACAGGAGGAGGCAGGTAGCTGGGTCAAGGGGCAGGCAGAAGGTCATACACAGGAGGAGGCAGGTAGCTGGGTCCAGGGGCAGGCAGAAGGTCATACACAGGAGGAGGCAGGTAGCTGGGTCCAGGGGCAGGCAGAAGGTCATACACAGGAGGAGGCAGGTAGCTGGGTCCAGGGGCAGGCAGAAGGTCATACACAGGAGGAGGCAGGTAGCTGGGTCCAGGGGCAGGCAGAAGGTCATACACAGGAGGAGGCAGGTAGCTGGGTCCAGGGGCAGGCAGCAGGTCATACACAGGAGGAGGCAGGTAGCTGGGTCCAGGGGCAGGCAGAAGGTCATACACAGGAGGAGGGAGGTAGTTGGGTCCAGGGGCAGGCAGAAGGTCATACACAGGGGGTCTAAAACGCAACAGTACAGGCAGGGAAAAGGATAGTAACGTCGTCTGGGAGATCAGGCAATAGGTTGATAACAGGACATCCGATAGGCTAAAGTACAGACAGGGAATAGGTTGATAACAGGACATCCGATAGGCTAAAGTACAGGCAGGGAATAGGTTGATAACAGGACATCCGATAGGCTAAAGTACAGACAGGGAATAGGTTGATAACAGGACATCCGATAGGCTAAAGTACAGGCAGGGAATAGGCAAAAGGCGTCGTTAGTGAGGCAGTCAAAGCTATCAACACAGGAGGAGTAAATCACGGGACAAACAGAGCTCTGAATAGAAGTGTACCAAAACAAACAATACCTCACAGTGACGGGGTGCAAAGAACAGAACTAAACAGTGTGTGATAATGACATACAGGTGTGTGAACAGGTGATCAGAAAATCGGGTGATTGGGGATCTGGAGAGTGAGCTGCTTGTTCATGGGACCGAGGTGTTTGAGGTTGTTAGTTGGAAGCAGATGTTTCAACAATGTTTAAAATGTGATGAAGCCTTTAAACATGAACTATTCTATATCCCAGCAGGGCTATATACCCCACCTCTGGCCTTATTTCAGAAGTGTATTCCCTATCCACCTCGTTTTCAACATTGCTTTGGGCACAGCCAAACAATGGAAGTGATGGATCCTACTTCCTCTTTTACTTCCCTACTGCAGAACGCTGGTAGATCTGACTTCCTCTTTACTTCCCTACTGCAGCACGCTGGTAGATCTGACTTCCTCTTTACTTCCCTACTGCAGCACGCTGGTAGATCTGACTTCCTCTTTACTTCCCTACTGCAGCACGCTGGTAGATCTGACTTCCTCTTTACTTCCCTACTGCAGCACACTGGTAGATCTGACTTCCTCTTTACTTCCCTACTGCAGCACACTGGTAGATCTGACTTCCTCTTTACTTCCCTACTGCAGCACGCTGGTAGATCTGACTTCCTCTTTACTTCCCTACTGCAGCACGCTGGTAGATCTGACTTCCTCTTTACTTCCCTACTGCAGCACGCTGGTAGATCTGACTTCCTCTTTACTTCCCTACTGCAGCACGCTGGTAGATCTGACTTCCTCTTTACTTCCCTACTGCAGCACGCTGGTAGATCTGACTTCCTCTTTACTTCCCTACTGCAGCACACTGGTAGATCTGACTTCCTCTTTACTTCCCTACTGCAGCACACTGGTAGATCTGACTTCCTCTTTACTTCCCTGCTGTAGCACGCTGGTGGATATGACTTCCTCTTTACTTCCCTACTGCAGCACGCTGGTAGATCTGACTTCCTCTTTACTTCCCTACTGCAGCACGCTGGTAGATCTGACTTCCTCTTTACTTCCCTACTGTAGCACACTGGTAGATCTGACTTCCTCTTTACTTCCCTACTGCAGCACACTGGTAGATCTGACTTCCTCTTTACTTCCCTACTGCAGCACACTGGTAGATCTGACTTCCTCTTTACTTCCCTACTGCAGCACGCTGGTAGATCTGACTTCCTCTTTACTTCCCTGCTGCAGCACGCTGGTAGATCTGACTTCCTCTTTACTTCCCTACTGCAGCACGCTGGTAGATCTGACTTCCTCTTTACTTCCCTACTGCAGCACGCTGGTAGATCTGACTTCCTCTTTACTTCCCTACTGCAGCACACTGGTAGATCTGACTTCCTCTTTACTTCCCTACTGCAGCACGCTGGTAGATCTGACTTCCTCTTTACTTCCCTACTGCAGCACGCTGGTAGATCTGACTTCCTCTTTACTTCCCTACTGCAGCACGCTGGTAGATCTGACTTCCTCTTTACTTCCCTACTGTAGCACACTGGTAGATCTGACTTCCTCTTTACTTCCCTACTGCAGCACACTGGTAGATCTGACTTCCTCTTTACTTCCCTACTGCAGCACACTGGTAGATCTGACTTCCTCTTTACTTCCCTACTGCAGCACGCTGGTAGATCTGACTTCCTCTTTACTTCCCTGCTGCAGCACGCTGGTAGATCTGACTTCCTCTTTACTTCCCTACTGCAGCACGCTGGTAGATCTGACTTCCTCTTTACTTCCCTACTGCAGCACGCTGGTAGATCTGACTTCCTCTTTACTTCCCTACTGCAGCACACTGGTAGATCTGACTTCCTCTTTACTTCCCTACTGCAGCACACTGGTAGATCTGACTTCCTCTTTACTTCCCTGCTGTAGCACGCTGGTGGATATGACTTCCTCTTTACTTCCCTACTGCAGCACGCTGGTAGATCTGACTTCCTCTTTACTTCCCTACTGCAGCACGCTGGTAGATCTGACTTCCTCTTTACTTCCCTACTGCAGCACGCTGGTAGATCTGACTTCCTCTTTACTTCCCTACTGTAGCACACTGGTAGATCTGACTTCCTCTTTACTTCCCTACTGCAGCACACTGGTAGATCTGACTTCCTCTTTACTTCCCTACTGCAGCACACTGGTAGATCTGACTTCCTCTTTACTTCCCTACTGCAGCACGCTGGTAGATCTGACTTCCTCTTTACTTCCCTGCTGCAGCACGCTGGTAGATCTGACTTCCTCTTTACTTCCCTACTGCAGCACGCTGGTAGATCTGACTTCCTCTTTACTTCCCTACTGCAGCACGCTGGTAGATCTGACTTCCTCTTTACTTCCCTACTGCAGCACACTGGTAGATCTGACTTCCTCTTTACTTCCCTACTGCAGCACACTGGTAGATCTGACTTCCTCTTTACTTCCCTGCTGTAGCACGCTGGTGGATATGACTTCCTCTTTACTTCCCTACTGCAGCACGCTGGTAGATCTGACTTCCTCTTTACTTCCCTACTGCAGCACGCTGGTAGATCTGACTTCCTCTTTACTTCCCTACTGCAGCACGCTGGTAGATCTGACTTCCTCTTTACTTCCCTACTGCAGCACGCTGGTAGATCTGACTTCCTCTTTACTTCCCTACTGCAGCACACTGGTAGATCTGACTTCCTCTTTACTTCCCTACTGCAGCACGCTGGTGGATCTGACTTCCTCTTTACCCCCCTACTGCAGCACGCTGGTGGATCTGACTTCCTCTTTACTTCCCTACTGCAGCACACTGGTAGATCTGACTTCCTCTTTACTTCCCTACTGCAGCACGCTGGTAGATCTGACTTCCTCTTTACTTCCCTACTGTAGCATGCTGGTAGATCTGACTTCCTCTTTACTTCCCTACTGCAGCACACTGGTAGATCTGACTTCCTCTTTACTTCCCTACTGCAGCACGCTGGTGGATCTGACTTCCTCTTTACCCCCCTACTGCAGCACGCTGGTGGATCTGACTTCCTCTTTACTTCCCTACTGCAGCACACTGGTAGATCTGACTTCCTCTTTACTTCCCTACTGCAGCACACTGGTAGATCTGACTTCCTCTTTACTTCCCTACTGCAGCACACTGGTAGATCTGACTTCCTCTTTACTTCCCTACTGCAGCACACTGGTAGATCTGACTTCCTCTTTACTTCCCTACTGCAGCACGCTGGTAGATCTGACTTCCTCTTTACTTCCCTACTGCAGCACACTGGTAGATCTGACTTCCTCTTTACTTCCCTACTGTAGCACGCTGGTAGATCTGACTTCCTCTTTACTTCCCTACTGTAGCACGCTGGTAGATCTGACTTCCTCTTTACTTCCCTACTGTAGCACACTGGTAGATCTGACTTCCTCTTTACTTCCCTACTGTAGCACGCTGGTAGATCTGACTTCCTCTTTACTTCCCTACTGTAGCACACTGGTAGATCTGACTTCCTCTTTACTTCCCTACTGTAGCACACTGGTAGATCTGACTTCCTCTTTACTTCCCTACTGTAGCACGCTGGTAGATCTGACTTCCTCTTTACTTCCCTACTGTAGCACGCTGGTAGATCTGACTTCCTCTTTACTTCCCTACTGCAGCACACTGGTAGATCTGACTTCCTCTTTACTTCCCTACTGCAGCACGCTGGTGGATATGACTTCCTCTTTACTTCCCTACTGCAGCACACTGGTAGATCTGACTTCCTCTTTACTTCCCTACTGCAGCACACTGGTGGATATGACTTCCTCTTTACTTCCCTACTGCAGCACACTGGTAGATCTGACTTCCTCTTTACTTCCCTACTGCAGCACACTGGTAGATCTGACTTCCTCTTTACTTCCCTACTGCAGCACACTGGTGGCATACTTGCAGTAGTCAATTATTCGAAGCAGTCAATTTATAGCGCATAAAAGTAAACAAGTATATGAATGAAATAAATGAAATATTATTTTCGTGTCAAATCGCCAACAGCTATAATGATAAACTATGGGAACTGTTTGAAAATAAGGTGGATACAGTGCAATGATTTTGACCAGCGCTCTATGGGCTCTGGTTAAAAGTAGTGCCCTACATAGGGAAAAGGGCTCTGGTTAAAAGTAGTGTCCGACATAGGGAAAAGGGCTCTGGTTAAAAGTAGTGCCCTACATAGGGAAAAGGGCTCTGGTTAAAAGTAGTGCCCTACATAGGGAAAAGGGCTCTGGTTAAAAGTAGTGCCCTACATAGGGAAAAGGGCTCTGGTTAAAAGTAGTGCCCTACATAGGGAAAAGGGCTCTGGTTAAAAGTAGTGCCCGACATAGGGAAAAGGGCTCTGGTTAAAAGTAGTGCCCGACATAGGGAAAAGGGCTCTGGTTAAAAGTAGTGCCCTACATAGGGAAAAGGGCTCTGGTTAAAAGTAGTGCCCGACATAGGGAAAAGGGCTCTGGTTAAAAGTAGTGCCCTACATAGGGAAAAGGGCTCTGGTTAAAAGTAGTGCCCTACATAGGGAAAAGGGCGCTGGTTAAAAGTAGTGCCCTACATAGGGAAAAGGGCTCTGGTTAAAAGTAGTGCCCTACATAGGGAAAAGGGCTCTGGTTAAAAGTAGTGCCCTACATAGGGAAAAGGGCTCTGGTTAAAAGTAGTGCCCTACATAGGGAAAAGGGCTCTGGTTAAAAGTAGTGCCCTACATAGGGAAAAGGGCTCTGGTTAAAAGTAGTGCCCTACATAGGGAAAAGGGCTCTGGTTAAAAGTAGTGCCCTACATAGGGAAAAGGGCTCTGGTTAAAAGTAGTGTCCGACATAGGGAAAAGGGCTCTGGTTAAAAGTAGTGCCCTACATAGGGAAAAGGGCTCTGGTTAAAAGTAGTGCCCGACATAGGGAAAAGGGCTCTGGTTAAAAGTAGTGCCCTACATAGGGAAAAGGGCTCTGGTTAAAAGTAGTGCCCTACATAGGGAAAAGGGCTCTGGTTAAAAGTAGTGCCCTACATAGGGAAAAGGGCTCTGGTTAAAAGTAGTGCCCTACATAGGGAAAAGGGCTCTGGTTAAAAGTAGTGCCCTACATAGGGAAAAGGGCTCTGGTTAAAAGTAGTGCCCTACATAGGGAAAAGGGCTCTGGTTAAAAGTAGTGCCCTACATAGGGAAAAGGGCTCTGGTTAAAAGTAGTGCCCTACATAGGGAAAAGGGCTCTGGTTAAAAGTAGTGCCCTACATAGGGAAAAGGGTGTCATTCGGGATGCCTGCTTCCAGTCATCAGTCAAACTAACAGAACCTTGGAGGTGAATCTCCCTCAGACTAACAGAACCATGGAGGTGAATCTCCATCAGACTAACAGAACCATGGAGGTGAATCTCCCTCAGACTAACAGAACCATGGAGGTGAATCTCCATCAGACTAACAGAACCATAGAGGTGAATCTCCTTCAGACTAACAGAACCATAGAGGTGAATCTCCTTCAGACTAACAGAACCATGGAGGTGAATCTCCATCAGACTAACAGAACCATGGAGGTGAATCTCCCTCAGACTAACAGAACCATGGAGGTGAATCTCCATCAGACTAACAGAACCATAGAGGTGAATCTCCTTCAGACTAACAGAACCATGGAGGTGAATCTCCCTCAGACTAACAGAACCATGGAGGTGAATCTCCCTCAGACTAACAGAACCACGGAGGTGAATCTCCCTCAGACTAACAGAACCATGGAGGTGAATGTCCCTCAGACTAACAGAACCATGGAGGTGAATCTCCCTCAGACTAACAGAACCATAGAGGTGAATCTCCCTCAGACTAACAGAACCATGGAGGTGAATCTCCCTCAGACTAACAGAACCATAGAGGTGAATCTCCTTCAGACTAACAGAACCATGGAGGTGAATCTCCCTCAGACTAACAGAACCATGGAGGTGAATCTCCCTCAGACTAACAGAACCATAGAGGTGAATCTCCTTCAGACTAACAGAACCATGGAGGTGAATCTCCCTCAGTCAGACAGAACCATGGAGGTGAATCTCCCTCAGTCAGACTAACAGAACCATGGAGGTGAATCTCCCTCAGTCAGACAGAACCATGGAGGTGAATCTCCCTCAGACTAACAGAACCATGGAGGTGAATCTCCCTCAGACTAACAGAACCATGGAGGTAAATCTCCCTCAGACTAACAGAACCATGGAGGTGAATCTCCCTCAGACTAACATAACCATAGAGGTGAATCTCCCTCAGACTAACAGAACCATGGAGGTGAATCTCCCTCAGACTAACAGAACCATGGAGGTGAATCTCCCTCAGACTAACAGAACCATGGAGGTGAATCTCCCTCAGACTAACAGAACCATGGAGGGGAATCTCCCTCAGACTAACAGAACCATGGAGGTAAATCTCCCTCAGTCAGACAGAACCATGGAGGTAAATCTCCCTCAGACAGCAGGCAGGCAGTAGGCAGGCAGTAGGCAGGCAGCAGGCAGGCAGGTTGCAGGCAGGCAGGCAGGCATTAGGCAGGCAGCATGCAGGCATGTAGTAGGCAAGCAGGCAGCAGGCAGGCAGGCAGTAGGCAGGCAGCAGGCAGGCAGGCAGGCAGGCAGGCAGGCAGGCATTAGGCAGGCAGCATGCAGGCAGGCAGTAGGCAAGCAGCAGGCAGGCAGGCAGGCATTAGGCAGTAGGCAGGCAGCAGGCAGGCAGGCAGGCAGGCAGGCAGGCATTAGGCAGGCAGCATGCAGGCAGGCAGTAGGCAAGCAGCAGGCAGGCAATTGGCAGGCAGCATTAAGGCAGGCAGTAGGCAGGCAGCAGGCAGGCAGCAGGCAGCAGGCAGTAGGCAGGCAGCAGGCAGTAGGCAGGCAGGCAGTAGGCAGGCAGGCAGTAGGCAGGCAGGCAGTAGGCAGGCAGGCTGCAAGCAGCCAGCAGGCAGGCAGGCAGGCATGCAGCAGGCAGGCAGCAGGCAGGCAGGCAGTAGGCAGGCAGGCAGCAGGCAGCAGGCAGTCAGGCAGGCAGCAGGCAGGCAGGCAGGCAGGCAGACAGCTCCCTCCCTGCTCCTGCTGTGTGTGTGTCAGTCTGCAGGGCTGAGCAGGCAGCATTTGGTGTAGACCCACACTGAGGATATATGTCCTGCCTCCATTATTATTACAGAGGAGACCTTTTCTGCATGTCTCCTCTTCTCTCCTCTTCTCTCCTCTCCTCTCCTCTCCTCTCCCTGCCCTCTCCTCTCCTCTCATCTCCCGAATCTCCATGAGCTGTAGATAATGGGTTCTCTCTGCCTGTTTTATAACAAGCAAAAATGTTCTGCTAAAATGGAGAAACAGTTTTGTGTTGGACACGTGATGGAGTTGTCATTATCTTCCTCTGGGCTGATCCTCTGTGTGTTCCAAATAATGGTCTCTGCCTGGAGTGTGTGTGTGTGTGTGTGTGTGTGTGTGTGTGTGTGTGTGTGTGTGTGTGTGTGTGTGTGTGTGTGTGTGTGCGTGTGTGTGTGTGTGTGTGTGTGTGTGTGTGTGTGTGTGTGTGTGTGTGTGTGTGTGTGTGTGTGTGTGTGTGTGTGTGTGTGTGTGGTAAGGTGTGTGTGTGTGTGTGTGTGTGTGTGTGTGTGTGTGTGTGTGTGTGTGTGTGTGTGTGTGTGTGTGTGTGTGTGTGTGTGTGTGTGTGTGTGTGTGTGTGTGTGTGTGAGGTAAGGTGTGTGTGTGTGTGAGGTAAGGTGTGTGTGTGTGCGTGCGTGCGTGCGTGCGTGTGTGTGTGTGTGTGTGTGTGTGTGTGTGTGTGTGTGTGTGTGTGTGTGTGTGTGTGTGTGTGAGGTAAGGTGTGTGTGTGTGTGAGGTAAGGTGTGTGCGTGCGTGCGTGCGGTTGCGTGCGTGTGTTTTACATCATAATTGCGGTAATATGATGCATTGAGCCCAGTCCGTCCACTAACATGTATGACAATGTACGATATTTCAAACATGTAGTTACTGTTCATTCATTGCATAACTGTTGCTCATCAGACCCCATGCAGTAGCCGTAGTCAGGTACTAATGAATGAATTATTGTTATTGGGGGTTGATCACAGAATATTAGATTACCATTATCATCCCATATGTATATTTAGACATCAACATGTTAATGTGTTTTGATCTTATTTTTAACTGGGCAAGTCAGTTAAGAACAAAATCTTATTTACAATGACGGCCACTCACACCAAGCCCCTCCCCTCTGCCACTCACACCAAGCCCCTCCCCTCTGCCACTCACACCAAGCCCCTCCCCTCTGCCACTCACACCAAGCCCCTCCCCTCTGCCACTCACACCAAGCCCCTCCCCTCTGCCACTCACACCATCCCCTCCCCCTCCCCCTGCCACTCACACCAAGCCCCTCCCCCTGCCACTCACACCAAGCCCCTCCCCCTGCCACTCACACCAAGCTCCTCCCCCTGCCACTCACACCAAGCCCCTCCCCCTGCCACTCACACCAAGTCCTTCCCCCTGTCACTCACACCAAGCCCCTCCCCCTGCCACTCACACCAAGCCTCTCCCCCTGCCACTCACACCAAGCCCCTCCCCCTGCCACTCACACCAAGCCCCTCCCCCTGCCACTCACACCAAGCCCCTCCCCCTGCCACTCACACCAAGCCCCTCCCCCTGCCACTCACACCAAGCCCCTCCCCCTGCCACTCACACCAAGCTCCTCCCCCTGCCACTCACACCAAGCCCCACCCCCTGCCCCTCCCCCTGCCGCTCACACCAAGCTCCTCCCCCTGCCACTCACACCAAGCTCCTCCCCCTGCCACTCACACCAAGCCCCTCCCCCTGCCACTCACACCAAGTCCTTCCCCCTGTCACTCACACCAAGCCCCTCCCCGCTGCCACTCAAACCAAAACCCTCCCTCTGCCACTCACACCAAGCCCCTCCCCGCTGCCACTCAGACCAAAACCCTCCCTCTGCCACTCACACCAAAACCCTCCCTCTGCCACTCACACCAAGCCCCTCCCCCTGCAACTCACACCAAGTCAATCCAACTGCCACTCACACCAAGTCCCTCCCCCTTCCACTCACACCAAGCCCTTCCCTTCTTCCACTCACACCAAGCCCCTCCCCCTGCAACTCACACCAAGTCAATCTAACTGCCACTCACACCAAGTCCCTCCCCCTTCCACTCACACCAAACCCTTCCCTTCTTCCACTCACACCAAGCCCCTCCCCTCTGCCACTCACACCAAGCCCCTCCCCCTGCTACTCACATCAAGCACATCAAGCCCCTTCCCCTGACACTTACAACGGAGATGAAAGATCACTTCTTCCTCTCTGACAAGCGGTTTCAACTCACTATTTACATTTGAGGTTTGGTCCAACAGAATCTGTCATATGGACACTGAAACACATTGAGACCAGTGGTGGTTGGTGCAGTTTAAGGTGAGGGAGGACAATTTTTTTTTTTTAAGAGAATGGCATTATTTCTACTACAGCATATTGGATGACTGTCATTCATTCAATGTAACATTGATAGGTTTATAGGCTACTACATTATATTAAAATGTTCCCTATCCCCATCATGAGGTTGCTACAACCTAGCCTATGAATGGAAGTTTACAACGTAGGTGCACACAGGTCGAGAGAAATTAGTGTAATCAAGCTGGCAGAAATTGACACATTCAATACCTCCTAGGGGCCACCATTTTTATGTTTGGAAAAATAACGTTCCCAAAGTAAACAGCCTATTTCTCGGGACCAGACGCTAGAATATGCATATAATGGACAGATTAGGATGGAAAACACTCTAAAGTTTCCAAAACTGTCAAAATATTGTCTGTGAGTATAACAGAACTGATATTGCAGGCGAAACCCTGAGAAAAATCAAACCAGGAAGTGGCTTCTATTTTGAAAACTCCATGTTCCATAGCCTCCCATTGCTCCATTTAAAGGAATAGTAACCCGATTCCTTTTCCTATCGCTTCCTCAAGGTGTCAACAGTCTAGTTTCAGGCTTTTATTTAGAAAAATGAGCCAGAAAGATAACATCGCGTCAGGTGGTCACATGAGTTTTGCTCGCGCAACAGAGTTCGGGCAGCCATTTCCTTTCCCTCTCCTACTGAACAAGACCGTTGCGGTTGATATATTATCGATTATATATTTTAAAAACAACCTGAGGATTGATTATAAAAAACGTTTGACTAGTTTCTGTGGACATTACGGATATTATTTGGAATTTTTGTCTGCGTTGTCGTGACCGCTCTTTCCTTTGGATTTCTGTACATAACGCCACAAACAAATGAAGGTATTTTGGATATAAAAGTAATCTTTATGGAACAAAAGGAACATTTGTTGTGTAACTGGGAGTCTCGTGAGTGAAAACATCCGAAGATCATCAAAGGTAAACAATTAATTTGATTTATTTTCTGATTTTCATGACCAAGCTACCTGATGCTAAGTGTACTTAATGTTTTGTCATGCGATCGATACATTTACACAAACGCTTGGATTGCTTTCGCTGTAAAGCATAATTTCTAAATCTGAGACGACAGCTGGATTAACAAAAGGCTAAGCTGTGTTTTGCAATATTGCACTTGTGATTTCATGAATATGAATATTTTTAGTAATATTATTTGACCGGGGTGCTATGCTATTCAGCGGTTACTGATGACAATTATCCCGCTTAAGGGATGGCTAGCGTCAAGAAGTTAACAAAATCAACTGAATGAATACACCCCTGATCACACGCAAACTCAGTTCACTTTCATAGCAGGCACATACAAACAGCATGATCACTTTGCTCTCCTAACTACTACACACTGCCTACATTGTTGTTACCATATTGAAATCATAGTTCTAGTAGTAATCCCGCTACATGTGCCGTCAGCAGCAAGCAGTTTAGCAGTTACACCGGCGGGACCCTGTGGCAATACATTTACAAAACCAAAAGCTTACCTTGTCTTGGAAGAGTTCTAGTGTTGGATAGCCATAGCCATGTAGCTAACATAGCATCCCTCTCTGTTGGATAGCCATAGCCATGTAGCTAACATAGCATCCTTCTCCGTTGGATAGCCATAGCCATGTAGCTAACATAGCATCCCTCTCTGTTGGATAGCTATAGCCATGTAGCTAACATAGCATCCCTCTCCGTTGGATAGCCATAGCCATGTAGCTAACATAGCATCCCTCTCTGTTGGATAGCCATAGCCATGTAGCTAACATAGCATCCCTCTCTGTTGGATAGCCATAGCCATGTAGCTAACATAGCATCCCTCTCTGTTGGATAGCCATAGCCATGTAGCTAACATAGCATCCCTCTCTGTTGGATAGCCATAGCCATGTAGCTAACATAGCATCCCTCTATGTTGGATAGCCATAGCCATGTAGCTAATATAGCATCCCTCTCTGTTGGATAGCCATAGCCATGTAGCTAACATAGCATCCCTCTCTGTTGGATAGCCATAGCCATGTAGCTAACATAGCATCCCTCTCTGTTGGATAGCCATAGCCATGTAGCTAACATAGCATCCCTCTATGTTGGATAGCCATAGCCATGTAGCTAATATAGCATCCCTCTCTGTTGGATAGCCATAGCCATGTAGCTAACATAGCATCCCTCTCTGTTGGATAGCCATAGCCATGTAGCTAACATAGCATCCCTCTCTGTTGGCTAGCCATAGCCATGTAGCTAACATAGCATCCCTCTCTGTTGGCTAGCCATAGCCATGTAGCTAACATAGCATCCCTCTCTGTTGGATAGCCATAGCCATGTAGCTAACATAGCATCCCTCTCTGTTGGATAGCCATAGCCATGTAGCTAACATAGCATCCCTCTCTGTTGGATAGCCATAGCCATGTAGCTAATATAGCATCCCTCTCTGTTGGATAGCCATAGCCATGTAGCTAACATAGTATCCCTCTCTGTTGGATAGCCATAGCCATGTAGCTAACATAGCATCCCTCTCTGTTGGATAGCCATAGCCATGTAGCTAACATAGCATCCCTCTCTGTTGGATAGCCATAGCCATGTAGCTAACATAGCATCCCTCTCTGTTGGATAGCCATAGCCATGTAGCTAACATAGCATCCCTCTATGTTGGATAGCCATAGCCATGTAGCTAATATAGCATCCCTCTCTGTTGGATAGCCATAGCCATGTAGCTAACATAGCATCCCTCTCTGTTGGATAGCCATAGCCATGTAGCTAACATAGCATCCCTCTCTGTTGGATAGCCATAGCCATGTAGCTAACATAGCATCCCTCTCTGTTGGATAGCCATAGCCATGTAGCTAACATAGCATCCCTCTATGTTGGATAGCCATAGCCATGTAGCTAATATAGCATCCCTCTCTGTTGGATAGCCATAGCCATGTAGCTAACATAGCATCCCTCTCTGTTGGATAGCCATAGCCATGTAGCTAACATAGCATAACTACTCACCACATTTTATTTTCTGATCCTTTGATTGGGTAGACAACATGAGGGGTCATGCTGCATAAGCTCTGATAGGTTGGAGGACGTCCTCCAGATGTTGTCATAATTACTGTGTAAGTCTATAGAAGAGGGTGAGATCCATGAGCCTCCTAGGTTTTGTATTGAAGTCAGTGTACCCAGAGGAGGATGAAAGCTAGCTGTCCTCCGGCTACACCATGGTGCTACCCTAGAGGGTGCTGATGAGGCTACTGTAGACCTTATTTGCAAACAATGTGTATTAATCAATTATTTGATGACGTGAATATATTTAGTACAGTTTTATCTAAACAAATATAACTTCTCTAATGTTTCACACATTTTTTTGTGTGTACCTCTCTCTTCTTGAGGAGCCTCCACTGCTTGATACATTATTTGATCAAATCAGTGGAGCTGTAAAGCAGTAAATTCTCAAAGTAACATTTTGCTTGTTGGCAATGTATGCAGTTTAAATGCGGTGCCAAACATTGGGATACTGGACACAAGCAGGGACGACGAGTGCAATCTAGATGAGATAGTCAATGTATCAGCAGTGGGCACAGAAAATGACATGTTTGACTGTTTCAGTCGGAGAGGACTTCACTTTATCCACGTGAATGCACGGAGCCTGCTGCCCTAAACTAGAGGAATTAAAAATTCCTCGCTTCTAACACACGGACTGCAGTAGTTGCTGTGACTGAGACATGGGCTCAATGGGTCAATTGAGAACGATGAGGTTGAGCTACTGGCTTATAACGTTTATGGAATTGCCCCGAAACCAAAACGGTGGTGATGTGTGTTTTTTTTTTTTATATATATTAGGAATGATGTGCATTTTAACCCTCGTTCAGATCTGAAAATGGTCTTGAGGTCACATGGGTAGAAACACCGCTTCCTCAATATCGTCCTTGTTGGTGTCGCCTATCGGCCTCCTAAGCAGAATCATTTCTATGATTTACTTGAATTGAATTGAATTGAATTGAATTGAATTGAATTGCTCACAATGAATTTGGCTGATAGGGAATGTATTCTGCCTGGCGATTTCAATACAAATATGCAGTTATCACCCCAGAGAAGTACACTAGTAAATGCCCTGTCCAACTTTAATCAGTTATTTGGTCTAAAACAACTGATTTTTTTAGCCAACCAAGGGTGTGTATTGACAGTAAATCAATTTTTGGATTTGATTTTTGTGTCAGACCAAGACAACGTCTGTCAGTTAGGTTTTAGTGATCATATGGTAACCTACTGTACCCGTAAGAGATTTTTTTTAAAAAATGCTACGTGAGCCAAGTAATAACTACATGAAGATACGGTTTATGAAACAATACTAAAGGAACGTTTCGTAGAAGTAAGTTAAGCTTGAATTCTTTTTAAAGACCTGTTTCTGTCTGCACTTGATTCTCAGCTCCCATGAAACAAATTCGAATCGAACAGCGGCCAGGGATATGAATCACTTCTGAGATTACATTTACATTTAAGTCATTTAGCAGACGCTCTTATCCAGAGCGACTTACAAATTGGTGCATTCACCTTATGACATCCAGTGGAACAGTCACTTTACAATAGTGCATCTAAATCTTAAAGGGGGGGTGAGAAGGATTACTTATCCTATCCTATTCCTTAAAGAGGTGGGGTTTCAGGTGTCTCCGGAAGGTGGTGATTGACTTCGCTGTCCTGGCGTCGAGATCTTAGACCTCATAAGGAAAAGGGAATTAGCTACCTGGCCAGATTCAGAAGGACAAATCTACAACAAGATTATGATGGTTATATTAACTGTAGAAATCAGGAAAGATACAAAATGGATAAGGCCAAATCCCAACATTACATAGATGCTGTTAATGACTACTTACATCAGCCTCGAAAACTGTGGAACATTTTAATTAAAGGACAATGGCTCAAAAACTCCCCATAAGTTAAAGTCCTGTAGTATTGACCTGGATATTAAAGTCCTGTAGTATTGACCTGGATATTAAAGTCCTGTAGTATTGACCTGGATATTAAAGTCCTGTAGTATTGACCTGGATATTAAAGTCCTGTAGTATTGACCTGGATATTAAAGTCCTGTAGTATTGACCTGGATGTTAAAGTCCTGTAGTATTGACCTGGATGTTAAAGTCCTGTAGTATTGACCTGGATGTTAAAGTCCTGTAGTATTGACCTGGATATTAAAGTCCTGTAGTATTGACCTGGATATTAAAGTCCTGTGGTATTGACCTGGATGTTAAAGTCCTGTAGTATTGACCTGGATGTTAAAGTCCTGTGGTATTGACCTGGATATTAAAGTCCTGTAGTATTGACCTTGATATTAAAGTCCTGTAGTATTGCCCTGGATATTAAAGTCCTGTAGTATTGACCTGGATATTAAAGTCCTGTAGTATTGACCTTGATATTAAAGTCCTGTAGTATTGCCCTGGATATTAAAGTCCTGTAGTATTGACCTGGATATTAAAGTCCTGTAGTATTGACCTGGATATTAAAGTCCTGTAGTATTGCCCTGGATATTAAAGTCCTGTAGTATTGACCTGGATATTAAAGTCCTGTAGTATTGACCTGGATATTAAAGTCCTGTAGTATTGACCTGGATATTAAAGTCCTGTAGTATTGACCTGGATGTTAAAGTCCTGTAGTATTGACCTTGATATTAAAGTCCTGTAGTATTGACCTGGATATTAAAGTCCTGCAGTACTGACCTGGATATTAAAGTCCTGTAGTATTGACCTGGATATTAAAGTCCTGTAGTATTGACCTGGATGTTAAAGTCCTGTAGTATTGCCCTGGATATTAAAGTCATGTAGTATTGACCTGGATGTTAAAGTCCTGTAGTATTGACCTTGATATTAAAGTCCTGTAGTATTGACCTGGATATTAAAGTCCTGTAGTATTGACCTTGATATTAAAGTCCTGTAGTATTGACCTGGATATTAAAGTCTTGTAGTATTGACCTTGATATTAAAGTCCTGTAGTATTGACCTGGATATTAAAGTCCTGTAGTATTGACCTGGATATTAAAGTCCTGTAATATTGCCCTGGATATTAAAGTCCTGCAGTATTGACCTGGATATTAAAGTCCTGTAGTATTGACCTGGATATTAAAGTCCTGTAGTATTGACCTTGATATTAAAGTCCTGTAGTATTGACCTGGATTTTAAAGTCCTGTAGTATTGACCTGGATAGTAAAGTCCTGTAGTATTGACCAGGATATTAAACTCCTGTAGTATTGACCTTGATATTAAAGTCCTGTAGTATTGACCTGGATATTATCCTGTAGTATTGCCCTGGATATTAAAGTCCTGTAGTATTGACCTGGATGTTAAAGTCCTGTAGTATTGACCTGGATATTAAAGTCCTGTAGTATTGACCTTGATATTAAAGTCCTGTAGTATTGACCTGGATATTAAAGTCCTGTAGTATTGACCTGGATATTAAAGTCCTGTAGTATTGACCTGGATATTAAAGTCCTGTAGTATTGACCTGGATATTAAAGTCCTGTAGTATTGACCTGGATATTAAAGTCCTATAGTATTGACCTGGATATTAAAGTCCTGTAGTATTGACCTGGATATTAAAGTCCTGTAGTATTGACCTGGATATTAAAGTCCTGTGGTATTGACCTGGATATTAAAGTCCTGTGGTATTGACCTGGATATTAAAGTCCTGTGGTATTGACCTGGATATTAAAGTCCTGTAGTATTGACCTGGATATTACAGTCCTGTGGTATTGACCTGGATATTAAAGTCCTGTGGTATTGACCTGGATATTAAAGTCCTGTGGTATTGACCTGGATATTAAAGTCCTGTGGTATTGACCTGGATGTTAAAGTCCTGTAGTATTGACCTGGATATTGATGATATCTTATCCCAAGACCAGGAAAAGGTAACAAATTATTTGAACACATTTTTTTTACCACTATAGCCTCATCATCTTTGGTTAAGAAGTTACCCACCTTCTCTGGACACTATGACCAGTCTTTCATAAACAACTTTTACCATAGCAAAGGTATTACAAATGATTTGTTTGAGCTGTGCATGGCAACAGAGGACTACTATGCTTAATGAGCACAAACAAAGCAACTGGTCTGGATAACCTTACTGCAAGATTCGTAAAGGATAGTGCTTTTGTGTCACCGCTAAAATGATAACGCATATTGTCAACTTTTCTATTTGTACATTTCCCAAGGATCTCAAAACAGCCGGTGGTTCCACTCTCCACAAGAAGAACAGTAAAACAACTCGATCCTCCAAAGTTGTTGAGAGAATATTTTTTTTATCAACTTGATGGATACCTTCTCGAGAAACAAACTTCTTTCAGAACTCCAATCTGGCTTTAGAACAGCTCATTCTACTGATACTTACCGTATCCACCTTTTTGACCACACCAAGCAAGAAAGTGAGAAGGGGGAACTGTACAGGTATGATCATGTTAGATTTGAAGAAAACTTTTGACATTGTGGACCATGCTATTCTCCTGATGAAACTGAAATGCATGTGTCTAAATGATGTAGCACGTAATTGGTCTAGGTCTTATTTGACCAACAGAACAAAAGTATACAATGTTGGTGATGTTCTGTCTCCCGTGGAGTACCGCAGGGATCCATTTTAGGGCCTCTCTTATTTCTTATTTACACTACCGTTCAAAAGTTTGGCTTCACTTAGAAATGTCCTTGTTTTTGAAAGAAAAACATTTTTTTTGTCCTTTAAAATAACATCAAATTGATCAGAAATACAGTATAGACATTGTTAATGTTCCACTGGATGTCATAAGGTGAATGCACCAATTTGTAAGTCGCTCTGGATAAGAGCGTCTGCTAAATGACTTAAATGTAATGTAAATGTTAATGTTGTAAGTGACTTTTGTAGCTGGAAACGGCAGATTTTTTATGGAATATCTACGTAGGCGTACAGAGGCCCATTATCAGCAACCATCACTCCTGTGTTCCAATGGCACGTTGTGTTAGCTATTCCAAGTTTATCATTTTAAAAGGCTAATTGATCATTAGAAAACCCTTTTGAAATTATGTTAGCACAGATTAAAACTGTTGTTCTGATTAAAGAAGCAATAAAACTGGCCTTCTTTAGACTAGTTGAGTATCTGGAGCATCAGCATTTCTGGGTTTAATTACAGACAAAAAATGACCAGAAACAAATAACTTTCTTCTGAAACTCGTCAGTCTATTCTTGTTCTGAGAAATGAAGGAAAAAGAAACTGAAGATCTCATACAAGGCCGTGTACTACCCCCTTCACAGAACAGTGCAAACTGCCTCTAACCAGAATAGAAAGAGGAGTGGGAGGCCCCGGTGCACAACTGAGCAAGAGGACAAGTACATTGGAGTGTCTAGTTTGAGAAACAGACACCTCACAAGTCCTCAACTGGCAGCTTTATTAAATAGTACCTGCAAAACACCAGTCTCAACGTCAACAGTGAAGAGGCGACTTCGGGATGCTGGCCTTCGAGGCAGAGTTCCTCTGTCCAGTCTCAACGTCAACAGTGAAGGCGACTCCGGGATGCTGGCCTTCTAGGCAGAGTTCCTCTGTCCAGTCTCAATGTCAACAGTGAAGAGGTGACTCAGGGATGCTGGCCTTCTAGGCAGAGTTCCTCTGTCCAGTCTCAACGTCAACAGTGAAGTGGTGACTCCGGGATAATGGCCTTCTACTTTTTAACGCTTGTGGTCGTTAATGATATACCAGATACAGTAAAGTGGAAACTCTTACTTAATGCTGATGACTCAGCCATACTGGTATAAGGGAAGGATACAGTTTACATACAGGAGATCCTGAGTGAGGAATTGCATTTTGTTAGAGATTGGTTGACTGACAACCAATTGTTGCTTCGTTTGGGAAAAACTGAATTGATTTAGTTTGGAACAAAACGTAGTTTGCTTAGGGCTGATAAGATAAAGGTAAACTGTGCAGGCAAGGAGATTGAATCTCAAACAAGTGTAACTGATCTTGCTGTGTCCCTAGATCAATCCCTTTCTGGAGACCCGATTGCTGCTAAAATACTTTCTAAAATGGCAAACAAATTGAATTTTTATATTTTGTAAATCGTAACACTACATATTTTAACATCAAAGTTAAAGAAGCTGCTTGTCTCAAGCTTGATTCAGTGTCATTTTGATTAGGCCTACTCTGCTTGGTATAGTGGGCTATCAAAAAAGCTGAAAAAGAGAAATGCAGGTCACGCAAAATAATGTTATCGGGTATATACCTAGTTAAATAAAGGTGAATAACAACAACAAAACATGTATGTTTTAACCTACCTATATGCCGGTACAATAGTTCTGGGAGGTGGGCTTGTTGCCTTTGGAGTCCAGAGTGGACCAACTTAAGCGTAATCGTATGTTTGACATCTTACAGGATCGTGCCCGAGGTTATATGAAAAAACACATTTATATAATCTATAACCAACACAGTTACAATACCAGAGCCAGTGTTATGTCTGGTAAAATCCCACGAGTAAACAGTATTGACAGGAGCATGTTTTTCTATACAAACATTTGTCTATGGAATAGCCTCCCCCCCGGGGATCAGGCAAAGAAAAAGGTTTTCATTTGGACAAGGTTGTCTAAGTAAGGGAAACCACTCCAGATTCCTCAACGTAGCCACCCTTTCTTCGTCTTGATGACAGCTTTTCACACTCTAGCATTCTCTCAACCAGCTTCATGAGGTAGTCACCTGGACTGCCTTTCAATTGACAGGTGTGCCATTTTAAAAGTTCATTTGTGGAATTTCTTTCTTAATGCGTTTGAGCCAATCAGTTGTTTTGTGACAAGGTAGAGGTGGTATACAGAAGATAGCCATATTTGGTAAAAGTCCATATCATGGCAAGAACAGCTCAAATAAGCAAAGATAAATTACAGTCTATCATTACTTTAAGACATGAAGGTCAGTCAATCCGTAAAATTTTAAGAACTTTGGAAGTTTCTTCCAGGGTAAAGCCAGTAGTCCCACTGTCTGTTGGTATCTCTGCCAGGGAGGAGCCAGTAGTCCCACTGTCTGTTGGTATCTCTGCCAGGGAGGAGCCAGTAGTCCCACTGTCTGTTGGTATCTCTGCCAGGGAGGAGCCAGTAGTCCCACTGTCTGTTGGTATCTCTGCCAGGGAGGAGCCAGTAGTCCCACTGTCTGTTGGTACCTCTGCCAGGGAGGAGCCAGTAGTCCCACTGTCTGTTGGTACCTCTGCCAGGGAGGAGCCAGTAGTCCCACTGTCTGTTGGTATCTCTGCCAGGGAGGAGCCAGTAGTCCCACTGTCTGTTGGTACCTCTGCCAGGGAGGAGCCAGTAGTCCCACTGTCTGTTGGTATCTCTGCCAGGGAGGAGCCAGTAGTCCCACTGTCTGTTGGTATCTCTGCCAGGGAGGAGCCAGTAGTCCCACTGTCTGATGGTATCTCTGCCAGGGAGGACCCAGTAGTCCCACTGTCTGTTGGTATCTCTGCCAGGGAGGAGCCAGTAGTCCCACTGTCTGTTGGTATCTCTGCCAGGGAGGAGCCAGTAGTCCCATTGTCTGTTGGTATCTCTGCCAAGGAGGAGCCAGTAGTCCCATTGTCTGTTGGTATCTCTGCCAGGGAGGAGCCAGTAGTCCCACTGTCTGTTGGTATCTCTGCCAGGGAGGAGCCAGTAGTCCCACTGTCTGTACGATGAGTCAATACAATTGGATAAAATCACTGTAGCTGTTATAGAGGAGTGAATACGATTGGATATATAGCGACTCTAGTTTCACATGTTAAAGCAAATCAAATCTAATTGTATTAGTTACATGTGTCCAATTCAACAGGTGTAGTAGACCTTACAGTGAAATACTGACTTTGTAACGAGTTTCCTCCTCTTCCTCCGAAGAGGAGAGGCGAAACGGATCAGAGGACCAATACGCGGCGTGGTAATTTTCCATGGTACTTTTTAATGCTTTCAGGTACACATGAACAAAACTAACAAAACAAGAAATGTGAAACTCAAATTACAGTCCTATCTGGTGCACACACAGAGACAGGAAACAATCACCCACAAACACACAGTGAAACCCAGGCTACCTAAGTATGATTCTCAATCAGAGACAACCAATGACACCTGCCTCTGATTGAGAACCATACTAGGCCGAAACATAGAAATTCCCAAAACCTAGACAAACAAACATAGACTGCCCACCCAACTCACGCCCTGACCATACTAACTAAACACAAAACACAGAAAATAAAGGTCAGAACGTGACAGTACCCCCCCCCCAAAGGTGCGGACTCTGGCCGCAAAACCTTGACCTATAGGGGAGGGTCTGGGTGGGCGTCTGTCCGCGGTGGCGGTTCTGGCGCGGGACGCGGACCCCACTTCACCCTTGTCTTTGTCCGCCTTATTTTCCGCCTCCGTGGCTTTCTCACCATGGCACCCTCTCAATGACCCCACTGGACAGAGGGGCAGCTCGGGACAGAGGGGCAGGGGCTCTGGACAGAGGGACAGGGGCTCTGGACAGAAGGACAGGGACTCTGGACAGAGGGACAGGGGCTCTGGCGCCTCTGGGCTAAGGGGCTCTGGCGCCTCTGGGCTGAGGGGCTCTGGCGCCTCTGGGCTGAGGGGCTCTGGCGCCTCTGGGCTGAGGGGCTCCGGCAGCGGCGCCGGACAGGCGGGACGCTCCGGCAGCGGCGCCGGACAGGCGGGACGCTCCGGCAGCAGCGCCGGACAGGCGGGAGGCTCCGGCAGCGGCGCCGGACAGGCGGGAGGCTCCGGCAGCGGCGCCGGACAGGCGGGAGGCTCCGGACAGGCGGGAGGCTCCGGCAGCGGCGCCGGACAGGCGGGAGGCTCCGGCAGCGGCGCCGGACAGGCGGGAGGCTCCGGCAGCGGCGCCGGACAGGCGGGAGGCTCCCGGCAGCGGCGCCGGACAGGCGGGACGCTCCGGCAGCAGCGCCGGACAGGCGGGAGGCTCCGGACAGGCGGGAGGCTCCGGCAGCGGCGCCGGACAGGCGGGAGGCTCCGGCAGCGGCGCCGGACAGGCGGGAGGCTCCGGCAGCGGCGCCGGACAGGCGGGAGCACCTGCAGAGAGGAGACAGAGAGACAGCCTGGTGCGTGGAGCTGCTACAGGAGGCAGCGGCGCCGGACAGGCGGGACGCTCCAGCAGCGGCGCCGGACAGGCGGGAGGCTCCGGCAGCGGCGCCGGACAGGCGGGAGGCTCCGGCAGTGGCGCCGGACAGGCGGGAGGCTCCCGGCAGCGGCGCCGGACAGGCGGGAGGCTCCGGACAGGCGGGAGGCTCCGGCAGCGGCGCCGGACAGGCGGGAGGCTCCGGCAGCGGCGCCGGACAGGCGGGAGGCTCCGGCAGCGGCGCCGGACAGGCGGAACGCTCCGGCAGCGGCGCCGGACAGGCGGGAGCACCTGCAGGGAGGAGACTGAGAGACAGCCTGGTGCGTGGGGCTGCCACAGGAACTACCAGGCTGGGGAGACTTTCAGGAGGCTTGGTGTTAGGAGGAGCCTGAAAGACCGGGCTGTGGGGAGCACTGGAGCTCTGGTGCGCAACCTTGGCACCACTTCCCCAGGCTGGACAACTACTCGAGCCCGGACCCTCAAGAGTGCAGGCACAGGTTGAACCGGGCTGTGGGTAAGCACGGGAGATCTAGTGCTTACTACACGCACCTCTCCCCTAGGCTCCACTCCCACAGTTGCCCGGTACGAGCGGAGCGCAGGCAGAGGACGCACTGCACCCTCCCAGCGCCCGGAGACACAGCACGCAGAGCCGGCGCAGGATAACCTGGACCAAGACTGCGTACCGGCGACCAGACCCGCTGAGCAGGCACCATACGCCCTGGCTCAATGCCCACACTCGCATGGCACTCTCGGGGGCTGCCCTATAGCGCACCGGGCTATGGACACGCACTGGCGACACCGTGCGCTCAACCGCATAACACGGTGCCTGACCAGTAATGCGCTGCTCATAATAAGCACGAGGAGTGAGCTCAGGTCTGCTACCTGGCTTAGTACCACACCTCGTGTGCCCCCCAAAAAAAAATTTGGGGCTGCCTCTCGTACCTGTCGCACTGCCGTGCTGGCTCCTCATATTGCCGCCGATCAGCTTTCGCTGCCTCCAGCTCTGCTTTGGGGCTGCGATTTTCCCCAGCCAACCTCATTCTCCTGTAACCTTCCTTGCATTGCTCCATCGAATCCCAGGCGGGCTCCGGCACTCTCCTGGGTCGACCGCCCACCTATCTATCTCCTCCCAAGTTGTGTAGTCCAGATTCAGCTCTGATGCTGGCCGCTGTTGTTGTTGCTGCTGCTGCTGTCGTCGCTGTCCTTTACCACGCCGCTTGGTCCGATTGTGGTGGGTGATTCTGTAACGAGTTTCCTCCTCTTCCTCCGAAGAGGAGAGGCGAAACGGATCAGAGGACCAATACGCGGCGTGGTAATTTTCCATGGTACTTTTTAATGCTTTCAGGTACACATGAACAAAACTAACAAAACAAGAAATGTGAAACTCAAATTACAGTCCTATCTGGTGCACACACAGAGACAGGAAACAATCACCCACAAACACACAGTGAAACCCAGGCTACCTAAGTATGATTCTCAATCAGAGACAACCAATGACACCTGCCTCTGATTGAGAACCATACTAGGCCGAAACATAGAAATTCCCAAAACCTAGACAAACAAACATAGACTGCCCACCCAACTCACGCCCTGACCATACTAACTAAACACAAAACACAGAAAATAAAGGTCAGAACGTGACAGACTTACAAGCCCTTAACCAACATCCAGTTTTAAGGGGAAAAAACGAGTACGAGATAAGAATAACAAATAATTAAATAGCAGCAGAAAATAACAATAACGAGGCTTTATACAGAGGGTACCGGTACAGAGTCAATGTGGAGACTATATACAGGGGGTACCGGTACAGAGTCAATGTGGAGGCTATATACAGGGGGTACCGGTACAGAGTTAATGTGGAGGCTAAATACAAGGGGTACCGGTACAGAGTCAATGTGGAGGCTATATACAGGGTGTACCGGTACAGAGTCAATGTGGAGACTATATACAGGGGGTACCGGTACAGAGTCAATGTGGAGACTATATACAGGGGGTACCGGTACAGAGTCAATGTGGAGGCTAAATACAGGGGGTACCGGTACAGAGTCAATGTGGAGACTATATACAGGGTGTACCGGTACAGAGTCAATGTGGAGACTATATACAGGGGGTACCGGTACAGAGTCAATGTGGAGACTATATACAGGGGGTACCGGTACAGAGTCAATGTGGAGACTATATACAGGGATGGATGTAGATACTGTACTGATGGAGGTAGATACTGGAGTGATGGAGGTAGATACTGTAGTGATGGAGGTAGATACTGTAGTGATGGAGGTAGATACTGGAGTGATGGAGGTAGATACTGGAGTGATGGAGGTAGATACTGGAGTGATGGAGGTAGATACTGGAGTGATGGAGGTAGATACTGGAGTGATAGAGGTAGATACTGTAGTGATGGAGGTAGATACTGGAGTGATGGAGGTAGATACTGGAGTGATGGAGGTAGATACTGTAGTGATGGAGGTAGATACTGTAGTGATGGAGCTGGATACTGGAGTGATTGAGGTAGATACTGTAGTGATGGAGGTAGATACTGGAGTGATGGAGGTAGATACTGGAGTGATTGAGGTAGATACTGTAGTGATGGAGGTAGATACTGGAGTGATGGAGGTAGATACTGGAGTGATTGAGGTAGATACTGGAGTGATGGAGGTAGATACTGTAGTGATGGAGCTGGATACTGGAGTGATTGAGGTAGATACTGTAGTGATGGAGGTAGATACTGGAGTGATGGAGGTAGATACTGTAGTGATGGAGGTAGATACTGTAGTGATGGAGGTAGATACTGGAGTGATGGAGGTAGATACTGTAGTGATGGAGCTGGATACTGGAGTGATTGAGGTAGATACTGTAGTGATGGAGGTAGATACTGGAGTGATGGAGGTAGATACTGTAGTGATGGAGGTAGATACTGTAGTGATGGAGGTAGATACTGGAGTGATGGAGGTAGATACTGGAGTGATTGAGCGGCGCAGGTCCTAATCCAGGCACTTGTCATCTCCCGTCTTGACTACTGCAACTCGCTGTTGGCTGGGCTCCCTGCCTGTGCCATTAAACCCCTACAACTCATCCAGAACGCCGCAGCCCGTCTGGTGTTCAACCTTCCCAAGTTCTCTCACGTCACCCCGCTCCTCCGCTCTCTCCACTGGCTTCCAGTTGAAGCTCGCATCCGCTACAAGACCATGGTGCTCGCCTACGGAGCTGTGAGGGGAACGGCACCTCAGTACCTCCAGGCCCTGATCAGGCCCTACACCCAAACAAGGGCACTGCGTTCATCCACCTCTGGCCTGCTCGCCTCCCTACCACTGAGGAAGTACAGTTCCCGCTCAGCCCAGTCAAAACTGTTCGCTGCTCTGGCCCCCAATGGTGGAACAAACTCCCTCACGACGCCAGGACAGCGGAGTCAATCACCACCTTCCGGAGACACCTGAAACCCCACCTCTTCAAGGAATACCTAGGATAGGGTAAGTAGGGGTAAGTAATCCTTCTCACTCCCCCCAACAAGATTTAGATGCAAGTGGCTGTTCCACTGGTTGTCATAGGTGTTTGCATCAATTTGTAAGTCGCTCTGGATAAGAGCGTCTGCTAAATGACTTAAATGTAAATGTAAATAGTGGAGTGATGGAGGTAGATACTGTAGTGATGGAGGTAGATACTGTAGTGATGGAGGTAGATACTGGAGTGATGGAGGCAGATACTGGAGTGATGGAGGTAGATACTGGAGTGATGGAGGCAGATACTGGAGTGATGGAGGTAGATACTGGAGTGATGGAGGTAGATACTGGAGTGATGGAGGTAGATACTGGAGTGATGGAGGTAGATAATGGAGTGATGGAGGTAGATACTGGAGTGATGGAGGTAGATACTGGAGTGATGGAGGTAGATACTGGAGTGATGGAGGTAGATACTGGAGTGATGGAGGTAGATACTGGAGTGATGGAGGTAGATACTGGAGTGATGGAGGTAGATACTGTAGTGATGGAGGTAGATACTGTAGTGATGGAGGTAGATACTGGAGTGATTGAGGTAGATACTGGAGTGATGGATGTAGATACTGGAGTGATGGAGGTAGATACTGTATGTACAGGGATACTGGAGTGATGGAGGTAGATACTGGAGTGATGGAGGTAGATACTGTATGTACAGGGATACTGGAGTGATGGAGGTAGATACTGGAGTGATGGAGGTAGATACTGTATGTACAGGGATACTGGAGTGATGGAGGTAGATACTGGAGTGATGGAGGTAGATACTGTATGTACAGGGATACTGGAGTGATGGAGGTAGATACTGGAGTGATGGAGGTAGATACTGTATGTACAGGGATACTGGAGTGATGGAGGTAGATACTGGAGTGATGGAGGTAGATACTGTATGTACAGGGATACTGGAGTGATGGAGGTAGATACTGTATGTAGAGGGATACTGGAGTGATGGAGGTAGATACTGGAGTGATGGAGGTAGATACTGTAGTGATGGAGGTAGATACTGTAGTGATGGAGGTAGATACTGGAGTGATGGAGGTAGATACTGGAGTGATGGAGGTAGATACTGTATGTACAGGGATAGTGGAGTGATAGAGGTAGATACTGGAGTGATAGAGGTAGATACTGGAGTGATGGAGGTAGATATTGGAGTGATGGAGGTAGATACTGGAGTGATGGAGGTAGATACTGGAGTGATGGAGGTAGATACTGGAGTGATGGAGGTAGATACTGGAGTGATGGAGGTAGATACTGTATGTACAGGGATAGTGGAGTGATAGAGGTAGATACTGTATGTACAGGGATAGTGGAGTGATAGAGGTAGATACTGGAGTGATTGAGGTAGATACTGGAGTGATGGAGGTAGATACTGGAGTGATGGAGGTAGATACTGTATGTACAGGGATAGTGGAGTGATAGAGGTAGATACTGGAGTGATTGAGGTAGATACTGGAGTGATGGAGGTAGATACTGGAGTGATTGAGGTAGATACTGTAGTGATGGAGGTAGATACTGGAGTGATGGAGGTAGATACTGGAGTGATTGAGGTAGATACTGTAGTGATGGAGGTAGATACTGTAGTGATGGAGGTAGATACTGGAGTGATTGAGGTAGATACTGGAGTGATTGAGGTAGATACTGGAGTGATGGAGGTAGATACTGTAGTGATGGAGGTAGATACTGGAGTGATTGAGGTAGATACTGTAGTGATGGAGGTAGATACTGGAGTGATTGAGGTAGATATTGGAGTGATGGAGGTAGATACTGTAGTGATGGAGGTAGATACTGGAGTGATGGAGGTAGATACTGGAGTGATTGAGGTAGATACTGTAGTGATGGAGGTAGATACTGGAGTGATGGAGGTAGATACTGGAGTGATGGATGTAGATACTGGAGTGATAGAGGTAGATACTGGAGTGATGGAAGTAGATACTGTATGTAGAGGGATACTGGAGTGATGGAGGTAGATACTGGAGTGATGGAGGTAGATACTGTAGTGATGGAGGTAGATACTGTAGTGATGGAGGTAGATACTGGAGTGATTGAGGTAGATACTGGAGTGATGGATGTAGATACTGGAGTGATGGAGGTAGATACTGTATGTACAGGGATACTGGAGTGATGGAGGTAGATACTGGAGTGATGGAGGTAGATACTGTATGTACAGGGATACTGGAGTGATGGAGGTAGATACTGGAGTGATGGAGGTAGATACTGTATGTACAGGGATACTGGAGTGATGGAGGTAGATACTGGAGTGATGGAGGTAGATACTGTATGTACAGGGATACTGGAGTGATGGAGGTAGATACTGGAGTGATGGAGGTAGATACTGTATGTACAGGGATACTGGAGTGATGGAGGTAGATACTGGAGTGATGGAGGTAGATACTGTATGTACAGGGATACTGGAGTGATGGAGGTAGATACTGTATGTAGAGGGATACTGGAGTGATGGAGGTAGATACTGGAGTGATGGAGGTAGATACTGTAGTGATGGAGGTAGATACTGTAGTGATGGAGGTAGATACTGGAGTGATGGAGGTAGATACTGGAGTGATGGAGGTAGATACTGTATGTACAGGGATAGTGGAGTGATAGAGGTAGATACTGGAGTGATAGAGGTAGATACTGGAGTGATGGAGGTAGATATTGGAGTGATGGAGGTAGATACTGGAGTGATGGAGGTAGATACTGGAGTGATGGAGGTAGATACTGGAGTGATGGAGGTAGATACTGGAGTGATGGAGGTAGATACTGTATGTACAGGGATAGTGGAGTGATAGAGGTAGATACTGTATGTACAGGGATAGTGGAGTGATAGAGGTAGATACTGGAGTGATTGAGGTAGATACTGGAGTGATGGAGGTAGATACTGGAGTGATGGAGGTAGATACTGTATGTACAGGGATAGTGGAGTGATAGAGGTAGATACTGGAGTGATTGAGGTAGATACTGGAGTGATGGAGGTAGATACTGGAGTGATTGAGGTAGATACTGTAGTGATGGAGGTAGATACTGGAGTGATGGAGGTAGATACTGGAGTGATTGAGGTAGATACTGTAGTGATGGAGGTAGATACTGGAGTGATTGAGGTAGATACTGGAGTGATTGAGGTAGATACTGTAGTGATGGAGGTAGATACTGGAGTGATTGAGGTAGATACTGTAGTGATGGAGGTAGATACTGGAGTGATTGAGGTAGATATTGTAGTGATGGAGGTAGATACTGGAGTGATGGAGGTAGATACTGGAGTGATTGAGGTAGATACTGGAGTGATGGAGGTAGATACTGGAGTGATGGAGGTAGATACTGGAGTGATGGAGGTAGATACTGGAGTGATGGAGGTAGATACTGGAGTGATTGAGGTAGATACTCGAGTGATGGAGGTAGATACTGGAGTGATGGAGGTAGATACTGGAGTGATTGAGGTAGATACTGTAGTGATGGAGGTAGATACTGGAGTGATGGAGGTAGATACTGGAGTAATTGAGGTAGATACTGTAGTGATGGAGGTAGATACTGTATGTGGAGGGATACTGGAGTGATGGAGGTAGATACTGGAGTGATGTACGTAGATACTGGAGTGATGGAGGCAGATACTGTATGTAGAGGGATACTGTAGTGATGGAGGTAGATACTGGAGTGATTGACGTAGATACTGGAGTGATGGAGGCAGATACTGTATGTAGAGGGATACTGGAGTGATGGAGGTAGATACTGTATGTAGAGGGATACTGTAGTGATGGAGGTAGATACTGGAGTGATTGACGTAGATACTGGAGTGATGGAGGTAGATACTGTATGTCCAGGGATACTGGAGTGATGGAGGTAGATACTGTAGTGATGGAGGTAGATACTGGAGTGATTGACGTAGATACTGTAGTGATGGAGGTAGATACTGTATGTAGAGGGATACTGGAGTGATGGAGGTAGATACTGGAGTGATGGACGTAGATACTGGAGTGATGGAGGCAGATACTGGAGTGATGGAGGTAGATACTGGAGTGATGGAGGTAGATACTGGAGTGATAGAGGTAGATACTGGAGTGATGGAGGTAGATACTGGAGTGATGGAGGTAGATACTGGAGTGATGGAGGTAGATACTGGAGTGATGGAGGTAGATACTGGAGTGATGGAGGTAGATACTGGAGTGATGGAGGTAGATACTGGAGTGATGGAGGTAGATACTGGAGTGATGGAGGTAGATACTGGAGTGATGGAGGTAGATACTGGAGTGATGGAGGTAGATACTGGAGTGATGGAGGTAGATACTGGAGTGATGGAGGTAGATACTGGAGTGATGGAGGTAGATACTGGAGTGATGGAGGTAGATACTGGAGTGATGGAGGTAGATACTGGAGTGATAGAGGTAGATACTGGAGTGATGGAGGTAGATACTGGAGTGATGGAGGTAGATACTGGAGTGATGGAGGTAGATACTGGAGTGATGGAGGTAGATACTGGAGTGATGGAGGTAGATACTGGAGTGATGGAGGTAGATACTGGAGTGATGGAGGTAGATACTGGAGTGATGGAGGTAGATACTGGAGTGATGGAGGTAGATACTGGAGTGATGGAGGTAGATACTGGAGTGATGGAGGTAGATACTGGAGTGATGGAGGTAGATACTGGAGTGATGGAGGTAGATACTGGAGTGATGGAGGTAGATACTGGAGTGATGGAGGTAGATACTGGAGTGATGGAGGTAGATACTGGAGTGATAGAGGTAGATACTGGAGTGATGGAGGTAGATACTGGAGTGATGGAGGTAGATACTGGAGTGATGGAGGTAGATACTGGAGTGATGGAGGTAGATACTGGAGTGATGGAGGTAGATACTGGAGTGATGGAGGTAGATACTGGAGTGATGGAGGTAGATACTGGAGTGATGGAGGTAGATACTGGAGTGATGGAGGTAGATACTGGAGTGATGGAGGTAGATACTGGAGTGATGGAGGTAGATACTGGAGTGATGGATGTATATACTGGAGTGATGGAGGTAGATACTGGAGTGATGGAGGTAGATACTGGAGTCATTGAGGTAGATACTGTAGTGATGGAGGTAGATACTGGAGTGATGGAGGTAGATACTGTATGTAGAGGGATACTGGAGTGATGGAGGTAGATACTGTAGTGATGGAGGTAGATACTGGAGTGATGGAGGTAGATACTGGAGTGATGGAGGTAGATACTGGAGTGATGGAGGTAGATACTGGAGTGATGGAGGTAGATACTGGAGTGATGGAGGTAGATAATGGAGTGATGGAGGTAGATACTGGAGTTATGGAGGTAGATACTGGAGTGATTGAGGTAGATACTGTCGTGATGGAGGTAGATACTGGAGTAATTGAGGTAGATACTGTAGTGATGGAGGTAGATACTGTATGTGGAGGGATACTGGAGTGATGGAGGTAGATACTGTAGTGATGGAGGTAGATACTGGAGTGATGGAGGTAGATACTGTAGTGATGGAGGTAGATACTGTATGTAGAGGGATACTGGAGTGATGGAGGTAGATACTGGAGTGATTGACGTAGATACTGTAGTGATGGAGGTAGATACTGTATGTAGAGGGATATTGGAGTGATGGAGGTAGATACTGGAGTGATGGAGGTAGATACTGGAGTGATGGAGGTAGATACTGTAGTGATGGAGGTAGATACTGGAGTGATGGATGTAGATACTGGAGTGATTGACGTAGATACTGTAGTGATTGAGGTAGATACTGGAGTGATGGAGGTAGATACTGGAGTGATGGAGGTAGATACTGGAGTGATGGAGGTAGATATTGGAGTGATGGAGGTAGATACTGGAGTGATGGAGGCAGATACTGGAGTGATGGAGGTAGATACTGGAGTGATGGAGGTAGATACTGGAGTGATGGAGGTAGATACTGGAGTGATGGAGGTAGATACTGTAGTGATGGATGTAGATACTGGAGTGATGGATGTAGATACTGTAGTGATGGAGGTAGATACTGGAGTGATGGAGGTAGATACTGGAGTGATTGACGTAGATACTGTAGTGATTGAGGTAGATACTGGAGTGATGGAGGTAGATACTGTAGTGATGGAGGTAGATACTGGAGTGATTGAGGTAGATACTGGAGTGATGGAGGTAGATACTGGAGTGATTGACGTAGATACTGTAGTGATTGAGGTAGATACTGGAGTGATTGAGGTAGATACTGGAGTGATGGAGGTAGATACTGTAGTGATGGAGGTAGATACTGGAGTGATGGAGGTAGATACTGGAGTGATGGAGGTAGATACTGGAGTGATGGAGGTAGATACTGGAGTGATGGAGGTAGATACTGGAGTGATGGAGGTAGATACTGGAGTGATGGAGGTAGATACTGTAGTGATGGAGGTAGATACTGGAGTGATTGAGGTAGATACTGGAGTGATGGAGGTAGATACTGTAGTGATGGAGGTAGATACTGGAGTGATGGAGGTAGATACTGGAGTGATGGAGGTAGATACTGGAGTGATGGAGGTAGATACTGGAGTGATGGAGGCAGATACTGGAGTGATGGAGGTAGATACTGGAGTGATGGAGGTAGATACTGGAGTGATGGAGGTAGATACTGGAGTGATGGAGGTAGATACTGGAGTGATGGAGGCAGATACTGGAGTGATGGAGGTAGATACTGGAGTGATGGAGGTAGATACTGGAGTGATGGAGGTAGATACTGGAGTGATGGAGGTAGATACTGGAGTGATGGAGGTAGATACTGGAGTGATGGAGGTAGATACTGGAGTGATGGAGGTAGATACTGGAGTGATGGAGGTAGATACTGGAGTGATGGAGGTAGATACTGGAGTGATGGAGGTAGATACTGGAGTGATGGAGGTAGATACTGGAGTGATGGAGGTAGATACTGGAGTGATGGAGGTAGATACTGGAGTGATGGAGGTAGATACTGTAGTGATGGAGGTAGATACTGGAGTGATGGAGGTAGATACTGGAGTGATGGAGGTAGATACTGGAGTGATGGAGGTAGATACTGGAGTGATGGAGGTAGATACTGGAGTGATGGAGGTAGATACTGGAGTGATGGATGTATATACTGGAGTGATGGAGGTAGATACTGGAGTGATGGAGGTAGATACTGGAGTGATGGAGGTAGATACTGTAGTGATGGAGGTAGATACTGGAGTGATGGATGTAGATACTGTAGTGATGGAGGTAGATACTGGAGTGATGGAGGTAGATACTGGAGTGATTGAGGTAGATACTGTCGTGATGGAGGTAGATACTGGAGTAATTGAGGTAGATACTGTAGTGATGGAGGTAGATACTGGAGTGATGGAGGTAGATACTGTAGTGATGGAGGTAGATACTGGAGTGATGGAGGTAGATACTGGAGTGATGGAGGTAGATACTGGAGTGATGGAGGTAGATACTGGAGTGATGGAGGTAGATACTGGAGTGATGGAGGTAGATACTGGAGTGATGGAGGTAGATACTGGAGTGATGGAGGTAGATACTGTAGTGATGGAGGTAGATACTGTAGTGATGGAGGTAGATACTGTAGTGATGGAGGTAGATACTGGAGTGATGGAGGTAGATACTGGAGTGATGGAGGTAGATACTGGAGTGATGGAGGTAGATACTGGAGTGATGGAGGTAGATACTGGAGTGATGGAGGTAGATACTGGAGTGATGGATGTATATACTGGAGTGATGGAGGTAGATACTGTAGTGATGGAGGTAGATACTGGAGTGATGGAGGTAGATACTGGAGTGATGGAGGTAGATACTGGAGTGATAGAGGTAGATACTGGAGTGATGGAGGTAGATACTGGAGTGATTGAGGTAGATACTGGAGTGATGGAGGTAGATACTGGAGTGATAGAGGTAGATACTGGAGTGATGGAGGTAGATACTGGAGTGATGGAGGTAGATACTGGAGTGATGGAGGTAGATACTGGAGTGATAGAGGTAGATACTGGAGTGATGGAGGTAGATACTGGAGTGATTGAGGTAGATACTGGAGTGATGGAGGTAGATACTGGAGTGATGGAGGTAGATACTGGAGTGATAGAGGTAGATACTGGAGTGATGGAGGTAGATACTGGAGTGATTGAGGTAGATACTGTCGTGATGGAGGTAGATACTGGAGTAATTGAGGTAGATACTGTAGTGATGGAGGTAGATACTGTATGTGGAGGGATACTGGAGTGATGGAGGTAGATACTGTAGTGATGGAGGTAGATACTGGAGTGATGGAGGTAGATACTGTAGTGATGGAGGTAGATACTGGAGTGATGGAGGTAGATACTGGAGTGATGGAGGTAGATACTGGAGTGATGGAGGTAGATACTGGAGTGATGGAGGTAGATACTGGAGTGATGGAGGTAGATACTGGAGTGATGGAGGTAGATACTGGAGTGATGGAGGTAGATACTGGAGTGATGGAGGTAGATACTGTATGTAGAGGGATACTGTAGTGATGGAGGTAGATACTGGAGTGATGGAGGTAGATACTGGAATGATGGAGGTAGATTGTCCTGTCAGTGTCTAGAGTCCTGTCAGTGTGTAGAGTCCTGTCAGTGTATAGAGTCCTGTCAGAGTGTAGAGTCCTGTCAGAGTGTAGAGTCCTGTCAGTGTGTAGAGTCCTGTATGTTTGTAGAGTCCTGTCAGTGTGTAGAGTCACATTAGTGTGTCGAGTCCTGTCAGTGTGTCGAGTCACATTAGTGTGTAGAGTCACATTAGTGTGTAGAGTCCTGTAAGTGTGTAGAGTCCTGTAAGTGTGTAGAGTCCTGTCAGTGTGTAGAGTCCTGTCAGTGTGTAGAGTCACATTAGTGTGTAGAGTCCTGTAAGTGTGTAGAGTCCTGTCAGAGTGTAGAGTCCTGTCAGTGTGTAGAGTCACATTAGTGTGTAGAGTCCTGTAAGTGTGTAGAGTCCTGTCAGAGTGTAGAGTCCTGTCGGTGTGTAGAGTCACATTAGTGTGTAGAGTCCTGTAAGTGTGTAGAGTCACATTAGTGTGTAGAGTCCTGTAAGTGTGTAGAGTCCTGTCAGAGTGTAGAGTCCTGTCAGAGTGTAGAGTCCTGTCAGTGTGTAGAGTCACATTAGTGTGTAGAGTCCTGTAAGTGTGTAGAGTCCTGTCAGAGTGTAGAGTCCTGTCAGTGTGTAGAGTCACATTAGTGTGTCGAGTCCTGTCAGTGTGTAGAGTCCTGTTAGTGTGTAGAGTCTTGTGAGTGTGTAGAGTCCTGTCAGTGTGTGTGAGTGTGTAGAGTCACGTTAGTGTGTAGAGTCCTGTTATTGTGTAGAGTCCTGTCTGTGTGCGTGAGCGTGCCGAGTCCTGTCAGTGTGTAGAGTACTCTCTGTGTGAGTGAGTTTGTAGAGTCACATTAGTGTGTAGAGTGCTGTTATTGTGTAGAGTCCTGTTAGTGTGTTGAGTCACATTAGTGTGTATAGTCCTTTCAGTGTGAAGAGTCTTGTCAGTGTGTAGAGTCCTGTCAGTGTGTAGAGTCTTGTCAGTGTGTAGAGAGTCCTGTCAGTATGTAGAGGCCTGTCTGTGTGCGTGAGTGTGTAGAGTCCTGTCAGAGTGTAGAGTCTTGTCAGTGTGTAGAGTCCTGTTAGTGTGTAGAGTCACATTAGGGTGTAGAGTCCTTTCAGTGTGTAGAGTCTTGTCAGTGTGTAGAGTCCTGTCAGTGTGTAGAGTCACATTAGGGTGTAGAGTCCTGTTATTGTGTAGAGTCCTGTCTGTGTGCGTGAGCGTGCCGAGTCCTGTCAGTGTGTAGAGTACTCTCTGTGTGAGTGAGTTTGTAGAGTCACATTAGTGTGTAGAGTGCTGTTATTGTGTAGAGTCCTGTTAGTGTGTAGAGTCTTGTGAGTGTGTAGATTCCTATTAGTGTGTAGAGTCCTATTAGTGTGTAGAGACTGTGACTGTGCATAGAGATAGAGAAAAATAAAAATAAATCTCAAGGGTCAACTCAGATAGTCTGTGTAGACGTTTTGTTTGCTATTTAGCATTTTTATGGCTTGGGGATATAAGCTGTTCATGGCCTGTTGGTGTCAGACTTGATGCACCGGTTCCACTTGCTATGCCGGAGCTGGAAGAACAGTCTTCGGCTTGGATGGCTGGAGTCTTTAACAATTTTACAGGCTTTCCTTTCACACCGCCTGGTATAGAGGTCCTGGATGGCAGGGAGCTTGGTCCCAGTGATGTACTGGGCTGTCCGTACGACTCTCTGATATAGAGGTCCTGGATGGCAGGGAGCTTGGTCCCAGTGATGTACTGGGCTGTCCTCACCACCCTCTGATATAGAGGTCCTGGATGGCAGGGATCTTGGTCCCAGTGATGTACTGGGCTGTCCTCACCACCCTCTGATATAGAGGTCCTGGATGGCAGGGAGCTTAGTCCCAGTTATGTACTGGGCTGTCCTCACCACCCTCTGATATAGAGGTCCTGGATGGCAGGGAGCTTGGTCCCAGTGATGTACTGGGCTGTACGTACGACTCTCTGTAGCGCCATGCGATCGAGGGCGGTGATGTTGCCATACCAAGCAGTACTACAGTCTGTCAAGATGCTCTCAGTGGGGCAGCTGTATAACTTTTTGAAGATTTGATGGCCCATGCCAAGCCTTTTTTAAGGGGAAAGAGGCGCTGTCGTGCCTTCTTCACAACTGTGCATGTGTGAGTGGACCATTTTAAATCCATAGTGATTTGGACACCGAGGAACTTCAAGCTCTCAACCTGCTCAACTGTCGATGTGGATAGGGGGGTGCTCGGTTTTCCCGTTTCCTGTTGTCCATGATCAGCTCCTTTGTCTTACTGAGGTAGACGGAGAGGTAGTTGTCCTGGCACCACACTGCCAGGTCAATGAACTCCTCCCTGTCTCATCCTCGCCAGTGATTTGTGGGTGAACAGGGTGTACAGGAGGGGACTGAGCACACACCCCTGAGGGGCCCCCGGTGTTGAGGATTAGTGTGGCAGATGTGTTGTTGCCTACCCTCACCACCTGGGGTTGGCCCGTCAGGAAGTCCAGGATCCAGTTGCAGAGGGAGGTGTTTAGTCCCAGGGTCCTTAGCTTAGTGATGAGCTTTGTGGGCACTATGGTGTTGAAATCTGAGCTGTAGCCAATGAGCAGCATTCTCACATGAGGGCAGTGTGGAGTTTATGGCTCTGTTGGGGCGGTATGCAAAGTGGATTGGTTCTAGGGTGTCTGGGATGATGGAGTTGATGTGTGCCATAACCAGCCTCTCAAACCACTTCATGACTACAGATGTGAGTGCTACAGGGTGCTAGTCATTGTGGCATAAAACCTCAAAGTTCTTGGGAACAGGAATGATGGTGGTTATCGTAAAACATATGTGGATTATAGACTGGTACAAGGACAAGTGGAAAATTACAGTAAAGATGCCTGCCAGCTGATCTGCGCATGGTCTGATAACCTGGCCTGGAATACCATTGGCTTAGCACCAACCTATAGGAGATATGGACGAGTCATGAGGGTCAGATAGATACTACAGACTAGAGCTGATATGGAGGAGTCACTCTCTCTTGGTAGTCCTTCAGTTTTCATGGCCCGATAACGACCCGTGCGCATTACCTCTCGGGTTTATAGTGGTTTTTAGTGGCTAGGTGGGGATTCTTGAGTTATGAAAGACAGACACGTTCTTCCCTTTTTGTTGTTGCTCTGGGTGGTCTATTTGAATGACACTTTGTCTGCACTCCTTCCACATTCGCTATTTGTCTAGTTGTCGATACTTAGATAACAGTTAAAGTGTCCTCTGGCTCGAGCTATTGCCTCTTCTGCATTTCCAATGGCCAGTTAAAGTACACTATTCCCAAACTCTACCATTATCAGCAGCAGTTAGGACAATAGCTACAATACTTCAGCTCCACTGCAGTCATCAAACCCTTTCCGTCAACTAAACTGCAGGAAAAACGTCTCATATCTTGTTCGATACAGGAACAACTCGTAACAGGTTAATAAGTTACCGTTTTCTTCTACTCTTGAACAAAAAGAAGATTTCATCAGCCGCAGCAGACAGAAGATCAACAGGGTTAGGAATTGAGGAAGCATTTCTGCAGGGAGGCACTCAGAACACATCTAAGTGGTAGAGAGAGAGAGAGAGAGAGAGAGAGAGAGAGAGAGAGAGAGAGAGAGAGAGAGAGAGAGAGAGAGAGAGAGAGAGAGAGAGAGAGAGAGAGAGAGAGAGAGAGAGAGAGAGAGAGAGAGAGAGAGAGAGAGAGAGAGAGAGAGAGAGAGAGAGAGAGAGAGAGAGAGAGAGAGAGAGAGAGAGAGAGAGAGAGTAGAGAGAGAGAGAGAGAGAGAGAGAGAGAGAGAGAGAGAGAGAGAGAGAGAGAGAGAGAGAGAGAGAGAGAGAGAGAGAGAGAGGGAGAGGGAGAGGGCCGGGGGGTGAGAAAGGGATGCAGCTTAAGCCCCACCCTCTTCAACATATATAGTTGAAGTTGGAAGTTTACATACATTCAAACTCAGTTTTTCACAATTCCTGACATTTAATCAGAGGAAAAATCTCTGTCTTAGGTCAGTTAGGATCACCACTTTATTATAAGAATGTGAAATGTCAGAATAATAGTAGAGATAATGATTTATTTCAGCTTTTATTTCTTTCATCACATTCCCAGTGCATCAGAATTTTACATACACTCAATTAGTATTTGGTAGCATTGCCTTTAAATTGTTTAACTTGGGTCAAACGTTTCGGGTAGCTTTCCACAAGCTTCCCATAATAAAATGGGTGAATGTTGGCCCATTCCTCGTGACAGAACTGGTGTGACTGAGTGAGGTTTGTAGGACTCCTTGCTCGCACACACTTTTTCAGTTCTGCCCACACATTTTCTATAGGATTGAGGTCAGGGCTTTGTGATGGCCACTCTAATACCTTGACTTTGTTGTCCTTAAGCCATTTTGCCACAACTATGGAAGTATGCTTGATGTCATTGTCCATTTGGAAGACCCATTTGAAACCAAGCTTTAACTTCCTGATTGATGTCTTGAGATATTGCTTGAATAAAACCACACAATTTACTTCCTCATGATGCCATCTATGCACCAGTCCCCCCTGCAGCAAAGCACCCCCCACACCATGATGCTACCACCCCCGTGCTTCACGGTTGGGATGGGGTTCTTCGACTTACAATACTCCCCCCTTTTCCTTCAAATATATCGATGGTCATTATTGCCAAACAGTTCTATTTTCGTTTCATCAGACCAGAGGACATTTCTCCAAAAATTATGATCTTTGTTCCCATGTTGCATTCCGTAGTCTGGCTTTTTTTATGGCGGTTTTGAAGCAGTGGCTTCTTCCTTGCTGAGGGGCCTTTCAGGTTATGTCGATATAGGACTCGTTTTACTGTGGATATAGATACTTTTGCACCTGTTTACTCCAGCATCTTTCCTCCAGGTCCTTTGCTGTTGTTCTGGGATTGATTTGCACTTTTCACACCAAAGTATGTTCTTCTTTAGGAGACAGAACGGGTCTCCTTCCTGAGCGGTATGACTGGTGGTTATCTTCTAAAGCCATGACATAATTTTCTGGTATTTTCCATGCAGTTTAAAGGCATAGTTAACTTAGTGTTTGTATGTAAACTTCTGACCCACTGGAATTGTGATACAGTGAAATAATCTGTCTGTAAACAATTGTTGGAAAAATTACTTGTGTCATGCACAAAGTAGATGTCCTAACCAACTTGCCAAAAGTTGCCAAAAGTAAGATTTGTTAACAATACATTTGTGGAGTGGTTGAAAAACTAGTTTTAATGACTCCAACATAAGTGTTTGTAAACTTCCGACTTCAACTGCATATCAACGAATTGGTGAGGGCACTAGAACAGTATGCAGCACCCGGCCTCACCCTACGAGAATCATGTCTGGTGCTTCTGTCCCCAGCCAAGGAGAACCTACAGCAGCATCTAGATCTTCTGCAAATCTTAGAATCTCAGGAAGACAAAAATAATGGTGTTCCACAAATGCAAATTCCATTTCGACACTGTTGCCCTAGAGCACACAAAAAACATATACACACCTCGGCCTTAACATCTGCGCCACAGGTCATTTCCACTTAGCTGTGAACGATCTGAGAGACAACATAAGAAGGGACTCCTATGCCATCAAAAGGAATACTTGAATCAGTTATAGAACCCATTGCCCTTTTTAAAACACATATTAAACCTTTAGTTAACTTTACGGTTGGGAGGACTGGGGTCTCTGGGGTCCGCTCACCAACCAAGAATTCACAAATTTGGACAAACACCAAATTGAGACTCTGCATGCAGAATTCTGCTAAAATATCCTCACTGTACAACGTAAAATACCAAATAATGCATGCAGAGCAGAATTAGGCCGATACCCACTAATGATACAATTCCAGAAATGAGCAGTTAAATTCTACAACCACCTAAAAGGAAGTGATTCCCAAACATTCCATAATAAAGCCATCACTTCCAGACACATTTACCTGGAGAACAGTCCCATAAACAAGCTGGTCCTGGTCTGTTATAATAGAGACAGTATATATATCTCCAGAGTATGTCCTGGTCTGTTATAATAGAGACAGGATATATCCAGAGTATGTCCTGGTCTGTTATAATATAATAGAGACAGTATATATATCTCCAGAGTATGTCCTGGTCTGTTATAATAGAGACAGTAGATATATCTCCAGAGTATGTCCTGGTCTGTTATAATAGAGACAGTATATATATCTCCAGAGTATGTCCTGGTCTGTTATAATATAATAGAGACAGTATATATATCTCCAGAGTATGTCCTGGTCTGTTATAATAGAGACAGTATATATATCTCCAGAGTATGTCCTGGTCTGTTATAATATAATAGAGACAGTATATATATCTCCAGAGTATGTCCTGGTCTGTTATAATAGAGACAGTATATATATCTCCAGAGTATGTCCTGGTCTGTTATAATATAATAGAGACATTCATGAAAATGTATAGTAATGTATCATCACAGCTCATCATTTCCCCCTTAAGTGGTAGCACCCTATTCACTATGTAGTGCACTACTCTTGATCAGGACCCATAGGGCTCTGGTAAGAAGTAGTGCACTATGTATGGAATAGGGTGCTGTTTGGGACGAGTCCATAGACTCCAAAGTAGAGTGGATTAAGAGAAGAAGAAGAAGAAGAGAAACATCAGGATCCTCAGCTGTCTTGTAGCAGTCAGTAGCAACATCAGGATCCTCAGCTGTCTAGTACCAGTCAGTAGCAACATCAGGATCCTCAGCTGTCTAGCTGCATTCAGTAGCAACATCAGGATCCTCAGCTGTCTAGCTGCATTCAGTAGCAACATCAGGATCCTCAGGTGTCTAGTAGCAGTCAGTAGCAACATCAGGATCCTCAGCTGTCTAGTACCAGTCAGTAGCAACATCAGGATCCTCAGCTGTCTAGTACCAGTCAGTATCAACATCAGGATCCTCAGCTGTCTAGTACCAGTCAGTATCAACATCAGGATCCTCAGGTGTCTAGTACCAGTCAGTAGCAACATCAGGATCCTCAGCTGTCTAGTAGCAGTCAGTATCAACATCAGGATCCTCAGCTGTCTAGTACCAGTCAGTAGCAACATCAGGATCCTCAGCTGTCTAGCTGCATTCAGTAGCAACATCAGGATCCTCAGCTGTCTAGTACCAGTCAGTATCAACATCAGGATCCTCAGCTGTCTAGTACCAGTCAGTATCAACATCAGGATCCTCAGCTGTCTAGTACCAGTCAGTATCAACATCAGGATCCTCAGCTGTCTAGCTGCATTCAGTAGCAACATCAGGATCCTCAGCTGTCTAGTAGCAACATCAGGATCCTCAGGTGTCTAGTACCAGTCAGTATCAACATCAGGATCCTCAGGTGTCTAGTACCAGTCAGTAGCAACATCAGGATCCTCAGCTGTCTAGTCAGTCAGTAGCAACATCAGGATCCTCAGCTGTCTTGTAGCAACATCAGGATCCTCAGCTGTCTAGTACCAGTCAGTATCAACATCAGGATCCTCAGCTGTCTAGTAGCAGTCAGTAGCAACATCAGGATCCTCAGCTGTCTAGTACCAGTCAGTATCAACATCAGGATCCTCAGCTGTCTAGCTGCATTCAGTAGCAACATCAGGATCATCAGCTGTCTAGCTGCATTCAGTAGCTATGGAGATTATTATGCCTTTAGATAATTCCTTAATATGTGTGAAATCCCATTTCAAAAGGTCTGCATCCAACACCACTGTATTCAGATGAGTAGCCTGCATGGTGCTGATGGGTATTATCGGCTTACTGAAGGCTTGCATCTTATTAGGACATTTTATGAGTATCATTCCAAAACGATATAAACTCAGCAGAAAAAGAAACATCCCTTTTTCAGGATCCTGTCTTTCAAAGATAATTTGTAAAAATCCAAATAACTTCACAGATCTTCGTTGTAAAGGGTTTAAACACTGTTTCCCATGCTGAACCATGAACAATTAATGAACATGCACCTGTGGAATGGTTGTTAACATACTAACAGCTTACAGATGATAGGTAATTAAGGTCACAGTTATGAAAACGTAGTACACTAAAGAGGCCTTTCTACTGACTGAAAAACACCAAAATAAAGATGCCCAGGGTCCCTACTCATCTGTGTGAACGTGCCTTAGGCATGCTGCAAGGAGGCATGAGGACTGCAGATGTGGCCAGGGCAATAAATTGCAATGTCTGTACTGTGAGACGCCTAAGATGGCGCTACAGGGAGGCAGGATGGACAGCTGATCGTCCTCGTAGTGGCAGACCACGTGTAACAACACCTGCACGGGATCGGTACATCACACCTGCGGGACAGGTACAGGACGGCAACAACAACTGCCCGAGTTACACCAGAAACGCACAATCCCCTCCATCAGTGCTCAGACTGTCCGCAATAGACTGAGAAGCTGGACAGAGGGCTTGTAGGCCTGTTGTAAGGCAGGTCCTCACCAGACATCATCGGCAACAACATCGCCTATGGGCACAAACCCACTGTCGCTGGACCAGACAGCACTGGCGAGTCGCGTTCATCGTTGAAGGAATGAGCGTTACCCCGAGGCCTGTACTCTGGAGAGGGATCGATTTGGAGGTGGAGGGTCCGTCATGGTCTGGGGCGGTGTGTCACAGCATCATTGGACTGAGCTTGTTGTCATTGCAGGCAATCTCAATGCTGTGTGTTACAGGGAAGACATCCTCTTCCCTCATGTGGTACCCTTCCTGCAGGTTCATCCTGACGTGACCCTCCAGCAAGACAATGCCACCAGCCATACTGCTCGCTCTGCGCGTGGTTTCCTGCAAGTCAAGAATGTCAGTGTTCTGCCATGGTCAGCAAATGTCCCGGATCTCAATCCCATTGAGCATGTCAGGGACCTGTTGGATTGGAGTGTGAGGGCTAGGGTCATTCCCCCCAGAAATGTCTGGAATTTTGCAGGCGCCTTGGTGGAAGAGTGGGGTAACATCTCACAGCAAGAACTGGCAAATCTGGTGCAGTCCATGAGGAGGAGATGCACTGCAGTACCTAATGCAGCTGGTGGCCACACCAGATACTGACTGTTACTATTGATTTGGACCCCCTCTTTGTTCAGGGACACATTATTCCATTTCTGTTAGTCACATGTCTGTGGAACTTGTTCGGTTTATGTCTCAGTTGTTGAATCTTGTTGTTCATACAAATATTTACACATGTTAAGTTTGCTGAAAATGAACGCAGTTGCCAATGAGAGGACATTTATTTTTTTGTCGAGTTCATATACATTTTCAGAAATTGTGCTAAATTAGCTTTTATTGTAAAGAATTCAGGAAAAGATTGGTGTGGTCCTTCTGTAGCTCAGTTGGTAGAGCATGGCGCTTGTAACGCCAGGGTAGTGGGTTCGATTCCCGGGACCACCCATACGTAGAATGTATGCACACATGACTGTAAGTCGCTTTGGATAAAAGCGTCAGCTAAATGGCATATATTATTATTATTATTATTTTTTTCTCTATCTAATCATGGAATAGGGTTGTTCAAAGACAGACATGTATTTGTTTAAAATTATATCACTTGATGGTTTAATTTCAGAGAGACAAATAATCATGTTTTGTTGCAAAATGCTTTATATCCACCTCGCTAGCTGGGTTTCCATCCAATTTGCGACAGATTTTCATGCACTATATATAGCTATGCTGCTGGGTTGTTGCCCTCCTACGGCCTCCTCCACGTCTCCTGATGTACTGGCCTGTCTCCTGGTAGCGCCTCCATGCTCTGGATACTACGCTGACAGACAGAGCAAACCTTCTTGACACAGCTCGCATTGATGTGCCATCCTGGATGAGCTGCACTACCTGAGCCACTTGTGTGGGTTGCAGACTCCGTCTCATGCTACCACTAGAGTGAAAGCACCGCCAGCATTCAAAAGTGACCAAAACATCAGCCAGGAAGCATAGGAACTGAGAAGTGGTCTGTGGTCCCCACCTGCAGAACCACTCCTTTATTGGGGGTGTCTTGCTAATTGCCTATAATTACCACCTGTTGTCTATTCCATTTGCACAACAGCATGTGAAATGTATTGTCAGTGTTGCTTCCTAAGTGGACAGTTTGATTTCACAGAAGTGTGATTGACTTGGAGTTACATTGTGTTGTTTAAGTGTTCCCTTTATTTTTTTGAGCAGTGTATATAAAATGAATCAATAGAGTTATATGAGCTCTGTATGTATAATATTTACGTTTTTGTGATATAAAGAGGGATTTACATTTAGTGCATTCATCTAAAGATAGCTAGGTGAGACAACCACATATCACAGTGAGACAACCACATATCACAGTGAGACAACCACATATCACAGTGAGACAACCACATATCACAGTGAGACACCCACATATCACAGTGAGACAACCACATATCACAGTGAGACACCCACATATCACAGTGAGACACCCACATATCACAGTGAGACAACCACATATCACAGTGAGACGACCACATATCACAGTGAGACAACCACATATCACAGTGAGACAACCACATATCACAGTGAGACAACCACATATCACAGTGAGACACCCACATATCACAGTGAGACAACCACATATCACAGTGAGACGACCACATATCACAGTGAGACGACCACATATCACAGTGAGACAACCACATATCACAGTGAGACAACCACATATCACAGTGAGACACCCACATATCACAGTGAGACAACCACATATCACAGTGAGACACCCACATATCACAGTGAGACAACCACATATCACAGTGAGACACCCACATATCACAGTGAGACAACCACATATCACAGTGAGACGACCACATATCACAGTGAGACAACCACATATCACAGTGAGACAACCACATATCACAGTGAAACACCCACATATCACAGTGAGACAACCACATATCACAGTGAGACGACCACATATCACAGTGAGACGACCACATATCACAGTGAGACAACCACATATCACAGTGAATATTCCATTCCAGCTAAACAGTGACTATAGCCCTTTGCATTCAAAACCCATATTAGTAACACATCTAAAAAATCTATGAATTAAAAATCAGAAAACAGTAATAGTACTTTTTTTTTACCCACACACGAAGGTACCCATATGCAAGATCTCAACTCTTCATTTCTGTTCAGATGTAATTTTTGCAACAAAGAGAATTGTTGAATACATTTATAAAACAATAAAGGCGGTGAATGGGATGCAGACTCTAGATTACATCATCGGATAAATAGATTGGAAAAAGTGTGTCTGTGTATGTGTGTGTGTGCGTGCGCGTGCACGTTATTTTCTTTCCAAACTAACTTTCCCAAGCCGTTCCCTTAGAACCAGGGGGTACAGGAATGAAGTGGATGTCTATCAAGCACAACCAAATGGACTGGAGAGGTTGAAAGGTGAAGAGTAGAGTGGAAAGTGTCTGTGCCTTTTTAAAGACTTATGAAGAGTCAAGTCCAATATATATCAATGTGGCAGCCAAACCTTTTACTCGTGAAATATGTTAACCACATCAAACCTTTACAGTGCATTCAGAAAGAATTTATACCTTGACTTATAACACATTTTGTTGTGTTAAATACATATATTTGTCTCACTCATCTACAAACAATAACCCCATAATGACGTATTTTTTTTGCAAATGTATTGATAATGTAATACAGAAATATCTCATTTACATAATTATTCACACCCTTGTGTCAATACTTTGTAGAAGCACCTTTGGCGATGATTACAACTGAGTGTCTTTTGGGGTAAGTGCTTTGCACACCTGGATTGTACAATATTTGCCGATTTTATATATATTTTTTAATTCAAGCTCTGTCAAGAAGATTGTTGATCATTGATAGACAGACGTTTTCAAGTCTGGCAATTGTAACGGTTATCTTGTGGTGAAGGGGAGTCGGACCAAAATGCAGCGTTGAGATTGATGATCCATGTTTAATAAACAAACGTAAAACACGAATCAATTACAAACACTACAAAACAAAGAACGTAACGAACGTAACGAAAACCGAAACAGCCTATACTTGTGTAAACTAACACAATATACTTCGACCAGGGCGTGACAGCAATAGATTTTTAAGCCAATTTAATTCAAAAGTGTAACTCGGCCACTCAGGAACATTCGATGTCGTTTTGGTTTTCATCTCCAGTGAAAGGTGAATTCATCTCCCAGTGTCTGGTGGAAACCAGCAGACTGAACCAGGTTATTGTCCTGCTGAAAGGTGAATTCATCTCCCAGTGTCTGGTGGAAACCAGCAGACTGAACCAGGTTATTGTCCTGATAAAAGGTGAATTCATCTCCCAGTGTCTGGTGGAAACCAGCAGACTGAACCAGGTTTTCCTCTAGGATTTTTCCTGTGCTTCATTCAGTTTCTTTTAATTACAACTCCCTAGTCCTTGCTGATGACAGACATAACCATAACATGATACAGTCACCACCACGCTTGAAAATATAAAGAGTGGTATGTCGTGTTTGATTTCCTCCAAACTTAATAATAACGCTTTGTATTCAGGACAAAAAGCATATTTCTTTGCCACATTTTTTGCAATATGACTTCTTATGGAATATTTTTTATTATATATAGGCTTTCTGCTTTTCACTTTGTCATTTAGGTTGGTATTGTGGAGTAACTACAATGTTGTTGATCCATCCTCAGTTAGTATTGTGGAGTAACTACAATGTTGATCCATCCTCAGTTTCCTCCTGTCACAGCCATTAAACTCTATAACTGTTTTAAAATCACAATTGGCCTTGTGGTGAAATCCCTGAGTGGTTTCCTTCCTCTCCGGCAACTAGGATGCCTAGTTCTATAGTTATAGAACTATACACCCTCTAATAACTATAGAACTATACACCCTGTAGCAACTATAGAACTATACACCCTCTAATAACTATAGAACTATACACCCTCTAATAACTATAGAACTATACACCCTGTAGTAACTATAGAACTATACACCCTCTAATAACTTTAGAACTATACACCATCTAATAACTATAGAACTATACACCCTGTGGTAACTATAGAACTATACACCCTCTAATAACTATAGAACTATACACCCTCTAATAACTATAGAACTATACACCCTCTAATAACTATAGAACTATACACCCTCCAATAACTATAGAACTATACACCCTCTAATAACTATAGAACTATACACCCTCTAATAACTATAGAACTATACACCCTCTAGTAACTATAGAACTATACACCCTGTAGTAACTATAGAACTATACACCCTCTAATAACTATAGAACTATACACCCTCCAATAACTATAGAACTATACACCCTCTAATAACTATAGAACTATACTACACCCTAATAACTATAACTATAGAACTATACACCCTCCTCTAGTAACTATAGAACTATACACCCTCTAATAACTATAGAACTATACACCCTCTAGTAACTATAGAACTATACACCCTCTAATAACTATAGAACTATACACCCTCTAATAACTATAGAACTATACACCCTGTAGTAACTATAGAACTATACACCCTGTAGTAACTATAGAACTATACACCCTCTAATAACTATAGAACTATACACCCTGTAGTAACTATAGAACTATACACCCTGTAGTAACTATAGAACTATACACCCTGTAGTAACTATAGAACTATACACCCTCTAGTAACTATAGAACTATACACCCTCCTCTAATAACTATAGAACTATACACCCTGTAGTAACTATAGAACTATACACCCTCCTCTAATAACTATAGAACTATACACCCTCTAATAACTATAGAACTATACACCCTCTAATAACTATAGAACTATACACCCTCTAATAACTATAGAACTATACACCCTCTAATAACTATAGAACTATACACCCTCTAATAACTATAGAACTATACACGCTCTAATAACTATAGAACTATACACCCTCTAATAACTATAGAACTATACACCCTGTAGTAACTATAGAACTATACACCCTCTAATAACTATAGAACTATACACCCTGTAGTAACTATAGAACTATACACCCTGTAGTAACTATAGAACTATACACCCTCTAGTAACTATAGAACTATACACCCTCCTCTAATAACTATAGAACTATACACCCTGTAGTAACTATAGAACTATACACCCTCCTCTAATAACTATAGAACTATACACCCTGTAGTAACTATAGAACTATACACCCTCCTCTAATAACTATAGAACTATACACCCTCTAATAACTATAGAACTATACACCCTCTAATAACTATAGAACTATACACGCTCTAATAACTATAGAACTATACACCCTCTAATAACTATAGAACTATACACCCTCTAATAACTATAGAACTATACACCCTCTAATAACTATAGAACTATACACCCTCTAATAACTATAGAACTATACACCCTCTAATAACTATAGAACTATACACCCTGTAGTAACTATAGAACTATACACCCTGTAGTAACTATAGAACTATACACCCTGTAGTAACTATAGAACTATACACCCTCCTCTAATAACTATAGAACTATACACCCTCCTCTAATAACTATAGAACTATACACCCTGTAGTAACTATATAACTATACACCCTCTAATAACTATAGAACTATACACCCTCTAATAACTATATAACTATACACCCTCTAATAACTATAGAACTATACACCCTCTAATAACTATAGAACTATACACCCTCCTCTAATAACTATATAACTATACACCCTCCTCTAATAACTATAGAACTATACACCCTCTAATAACTATAGAACTATACACCCTCTAATAACTATAGAACTATACACCCTCTAATAACTATAGAACTATACACCCTCTAATAACTATAGAACTATACACCCTCTAATAACTATAGAACTATACACCCTCTAATAACTATAGAACTATACACCCTCTAATAACTATAGAACTATACACCCTGTAGTAACTATAGAACTATACACCCTCTAATAACTATAGAACTATACACCCTCTAATAACTATAGAACTATACACCCTCCTCTAATAACTATAGAACTATACACCCTCTAATAACTATAGAACTATACACCCTCTAATAACGATAGAACTATACACCCTCTAATAACTATAGAACTATACACCCTCTAATAACTATATAACTATACACCCTCTAATAACTATAGAACTATACACCCTCTAATAACTATAGAACTATACACCCTCTAATAACTATAGAACTATACACCCTGTAGTAACTATAGAACTATACACCCTCTAATAACTATAGAACTATACACCCTCTAATAACTATAGAACTATACACCCTCCTCTAATAACTATAGAACTATACACCCTCTAATAACTATAGAACTATACACCCTCTAATAACTATAGAACTATACACCCTCTAATAACTATAGAACTATACACCCTCTAATAACTATAGAACTATACACCCTCTAATAACTATAGAACTATACACCCTCTAATAACTATAGAACTATACACCCTCTAATAACTATAGAACTATACACCCTCTAGTAACTATAGAACTATACACCCTGTAGTAACTATAGAACTACACCCTGTAGTAACTATAGAACTATACACCCTCTAATAACTATAGAACTATACACCCTCTAGTAACTATAGAACTATACACCCTCTAATAACTATAGAACTATACACCCTCCTCTAATAACTATAGAACTATACACCCTCTAATAACTATAGAACTATACACCCTCTAATAACTATAGAACTATACACACTCGAATAACTATAGAACTACACACCCTCTAATAACTATAGAACTATACACCCTCTAATAACTATAGAACTATACACCCTGTAGTAACTATAGAACTATACACCCTCTAATAACTATAGAACTATACACCCTCTAATAACTATAGAACTATACACCCTCTAATAACTATAGAACTATACACCCTCTAATAACTATAGAACTATACACCCTCTAGTAACTATAGAACTATACACCCTCTAATAACTATAGAACTATACACCCTGTAGTAACTATAGAACTATACACCCTCTAATAACTATAGAACTATACACCCTCTAATAACTATAGAACTATACACCCTCTAATAACTATAGAACTATACACCCTCTAATAACTATATAACTATACACCCTCTAATAACTATAGAACTATACACCCTCCTCTAATAACTATAGAACTATACACCCTCTAGTAACTATAGAACTATACACCCTCTAATAACTATAGAACTATACACCCTCTAATAACTATAGAACTATACACCCTCTAATAACTATAGAACTATACACCCTCTAATAACTATAGAACTATACACCCTCTAATAACTATAGAACTATACACCCTCTAATAACTATAGAACTATACACCCTCTAATAACTATAGAACTATACACCCTGTAGTAACTATAGAACTATACACCCTCTAATAACTATAGAACTATACACCCTCTAATAACTATAGAACTATACACCCTCCTCTAATAACTATAGAACTATACACCCTCTAATAACTATAGAACTATACACCCTCTAATAACGATAGAACTATACACCCTCTCTAATAACTATAGAACTATACACCCTCTAATAACTATATAACTATACACCCTCTAAAAACTATAGAACTATACACCCTCTAATAACTATAGAACTATACACCCTCTAATAACTATAGAACTATACACCCTGTAGTAACTATAGAACTATACACCCTCTAATAACTATAGAACTATACACCCTCTAATAACTATAGAACTATACACCCTCCTCTAATAACTATAGAACTATACACCCTCTAATAACTATAGAACTATACACCCTCTAATAACTATAGAACTATACACCCTCTAATAACTATAGAACTATACACCCTCTAATAACTATAGAACTATACACCCTCTAATAACTATAGAACTATACACCCTCTAATAACTATAGAACTATACACCCTCTAATAACTATAGAACTATACACCCTCTAGTAACTATAGAACTATACACCCTGTAGTATCTATAGAACTATACACCCTGTAGTAACTATAGAACTATACACCCTCTAATAACTATAGAACTATACACACTCTAATAACTATAGAACTATACACCCTCTAATAACTATATAACTATACACCCTCTAATAACTATAGAACTATACACCCTCTAATAACTATAGAACTATACACCCTCTAATAACTATAGAACTATACACCCTCTAATAACTATAGAACTATACACCCTCTAGTAACTATAGAACTATACACCCTCTAATAACTATAGAACTATACACCCTCTAATAACTATAGAACTATACACCCTCTAATAACTATAGAACTATACACCCTGTAGTAACTATAGAACTATACACCCTCTAATAACTATAGAACTATACACCCTCTAGTAACTATAGAACTATACACCCTCTAATAACTATAGAACTATACACCCTCTAATAACTATAGAACTATACACCCTCTAATAACTATAGAACTATACACCCTCTAATAACTATAGAACTATACACACTCTAATAACTATAGAACTACACACCCTCTAATAACTATAGAACTATACACCCTCTAATAACTATAGAACTATACACCCTGTAGTAACTATAGAACTATACACCCTCTAATAACTATAGAACTATACACCCTCTAATAACTATAGAACTATACACCCTCTAATAACTATAGAACTATACACCCTCTAATAACTATAGAACTATACACCCTCTAATAACTATAGAACTATACACCCTCTAGTAACTATAGAACTATACACCCTCTAATAACTATAGAACTATACACCCTGTAGTAACTATAGAACTATACACCCTCTAATAACTATAGAACTATACACCCTCTAATAACTATAGAACTATAGAACTATACACCCTCTAATAACTATAGAACTATACACCCTCTAAACTAACTATAATAACTATAGAACTATACACCCTCTAATAACTATATAACTATACACCCTCTAATAACTATAGAACTATACACCCTCTAATAACTATAGAACTATACACCCTCTAATAACTATAGAACTATACACCCTGTAGTAACTATAGAACTATACACCCTCTAATAACTATAGAACTATACACCCTCTAATAACTATAGAACTATACACCCTCTAATAACTATAGAACTATACGCCCTGTAGTAACTATAGAACTATACACCCTCTAATAACTATAGAACTATACACCCTCTAATAACTATAGAACTATACACCCTCCCCTCTAATAACTATAGAACTATACACCCTCTAATAACTATAGAACTATACACCCTCTAATAACTATAGAACTATACACCCTCTAATAACTATAGAACTATACACCCTCTAATAACTATAGAACTATACACCCTCTAATAACTATAGAACTATACACCCTCTAATAACTATAGAACTATACACCCTCTAATAACTATAGAACTATACACTCTCTAGTAACTATAGAACTATACACCCTGTAGTATCTATAGAACTATACACCCTGTAGTAACTATAGAACTATACACCCTCTAATAACTATAGAACTATACACACTCTAATAACTATAGAACTATACACCCTCTAATAACTATATAACTATACACCCTCTAATAACTATAGAACTATACACCCTCTAATAACTATAGAACTATACACCCTCTAATAACTATAGAACTATACACCCTCTAATAACTATAGAACTATACACCCTCTAGTAACTATAGAACTATACACCCTCTAATAACTATAGAACTATACACCCTCTAATAACTATAGAACTATACACCCTCTAATAACTATAGAACTATACACCCTGTAGTAACTATAGAACTATACACCCTCTAATAACTATAGAACTATACACCCTCTAGTAACTATAGAACTATACACCCTCTAATAACTATAGAACTATACACCCTCTAATAACTATAGAACTATACACCCTCTAATAACTATAGAACTATACACCCTCTAATAACTATAGAACTATACACCCTCTAATAACTATAGAACTATACACACTCTAATAACTATAGAACTACACACCCTCTAATAACTATAGAACTATACACCCTCTAATAACTATAGAACTATACACCCTGTAGTAACTATAGAACTATACACCCTCTAATAACTATAGAACTATACACCCTCTAATAACTATAGAACTATACACCCTCTAATAACTATAGAACTATACACCCTCTAATAACTATAGAACTATACACCCTCTAGTAACTATAGAACTATACACCCTCTAATAACTATAGAACTATACACCCTGTAGTAACTATAGAACTATACACCCTCTAATAACTATAGAACTATACACCCTCTAATAACTATAGAACTATACACCCTCTAATAACTATAGAACTATACACCCTCTAATAACTATAGAACTATACACCCTCTAATAACTATATAACTATACACCCTCTAATAACTATAGAACTATACACCCTCTAATAACTATAGAACTATACACCCTCTAATAACTATAGAACTATACACCCTGTAGTAACTATAGAACTATACACCCTCTAATAACTATAGAACTATACACCCTCTAATAACTATAGAACTATACACCCTCCTCTAATAACTATAGAACTATACACCCTCTAATAACTATAGAACTATACACCCTCTAATAACTATAGAACTATACACCCTCTAATAACTATAGAACTATACACCCTCTAATAACTATAGAACTATACACCCTCTAATAACTATAGAACTATACACCCTCTAATAACTATAGAACTATACACCCTCTAATAACTATAGAACTATACACCCTCTAGTAACTATAGAACTATACACCCTGTAGTAACTATAGAACTATACACCCTGTAGTAACTATAGAACTATACACCCTCTAATAACTATAGAACTATACACACTCTAATAACTATAGAACTATACACCCTCTAATAACTATATAACTATACACCCTCTAATAACTATAGAACTATACACCCTCTAATAACTATAGAACTATACACCCTCTAATAACTATAGAACTATACACCCTCTAATAACTATAGAACTATACACCCTGTAGTAACTATAGAACTATACACCCTCTAATAACTATAGAACTATACACCCTCTAGTAACTATAGAACTATACACCCTCTAATAACTATAGAACTATACACCCTCTAATAACTATAGAACTATACACCCTCTAATAACTATAGAACTATACACCCTGTAGTAACTATAGAACTATACACCCTCTAATAACTATAGAACTATACACCCTCTAGTAACTATAGAACTATACACCCTCTAGTAACTATAGAACTATACACCCTCTAGTAACTATAGAACTATACACCCTCTAATAACTATAGAACTATACACCCTCTAATAACTATAGAACTATACACCCTCTAATAACTATAGAACTATACACCCTCTAATAACTATAGAACTATACACACTCTAATAACTATAGAACTACACACCCTCTAATAACTATAGAACTATACACCCTCTAATAACTATAGAACTATACACCCTGTAGTAACTATAGAACTATACACCCTCTAATAACTATAGAACTATACACCCTCTAATAACTATAGAACTATACACCCTCTAATAACTATAGAACTATACACCCTCTAATAACTATAGAACTATACACCCTCTAGTAACTATAGAACTATACACCCTCTAATAACTATAGAACTATACACCCTGTAGTAACTATAGAACTATACACCCTCTAATAACTATAGAACTATACACCCTCTAATAACTATAGAACTATACACCCTCTAATAACTATAGAACTATACACCCTCTAATAACTATAGAACTATACACCCTCTAATAACTATAGAACTATACACCCTCCTCTAATAACTATAGAACTATACACCCTCTAGTAACTATAGAACTATACACCCTCTAATAACTATAGAACTATACACCCTCTAATAACTATAGAACTATACACCCTGTAGTAACTATAGAACTATACACCCTCTAATAACTATAGAACTATACACCCTCTAGTAACTATAGAACTATACACCCTCTAATAACTATAGAACTATACACCCTCTAATAACTATAGAACTATACACCCTCTAATAACTATAGAACTATACACCCTCTAATAACTATAGAACTATACACCCTCTAATAACTATAGAACTATACACCCTCTAATAACTATATAACTATACACCCTCTAATAACTATAGAACTAGACACCCTGTAGTAACTATAGAACTATACACCCTCTAATAACTATAGAACTATACACCCTCTAATAACTATAGAACTATACACCCTCTAGTAACTATAGAACTATACACCCTGTAGTAACTATAGAACTTTACACCCTGTAATAACTATAGAACTATACACCCTCTAGTAACTATAGAACTATACACCCTCTAGTAACTATAGAACTATACACCCTCTAGTAACTATAGAACTATACACCCTCTAGTAACTATAGAACTATACACCCTCTAGTAACTATAGAACTATACACCCTCTAGTAACTATAGAACTATACACCCTCTAGTAACTATAGAACTATACACCCTCTAGTAACTATAGAACTATACACCCTCTAGTAACTATAGAACTATACACCCTCTAGTAACTATAGAACTATACACCCTCTAGTAACTATAGAACTATACACCCTCTAGTAACTATAGAACTATACACCCTCTAGTAACTATAGAACTATATACCCTCTAGTAACTATAGAACTATACACCCTCTAATAACTATAGAACTATACACCCTCCTCTAATAACTATAGAACTATACACCCTCTAATAACTATAGAACTATACACCCTCTAGTAACTATAGAACTATACACCCTCTAGTAACTATAGAACTATACACTCTCTAATAACTATATAACTATACACCCTCCTCTAATAACTATAGAACTATACACCCTCTAATAACTATAGAACTATAGACCCTCTTGTAACTATAGAACTATACACCCTCTAATAACTATAGAACTATACACCCTCCTCTAATAACTATAGAACTATACACCCTCTAATAACTATAGAACTATACACCCTCTAGTAACTATAGAACTATACACCCTCTAATAACTATACATTTACATTACATTTAAGTCATTTAGCAGACGCTCTTATCCAGAGCGACTTACAAATTGGTGCATTCACCTTATGACATCCAGTGGAACAGCCACTTTACAATAGTGCATCTAAATCTTTTAAGGGGGGGGGGTGAGAAGGATTACTTTATCCTATCCTAGGTATTCCTTAAAGAGGTGGGGTTTCAGGTGTCTCCGGAAGGTGGTGATTGACTCCGCTGTCCTGGCGTCGTGAGGGAGTGTGTCCCACCATTGGGGAGCCAGAGCAGCGAACAGTTTTGACTGGGCTGAGCGGGAACTGTACTTCCTCAGTGGTAGGGAGGCGAGCAGGCCAGAGGTGGATGAACGCAGTGCCCTTGTTTGGGTGTAGGGCCTGATCAGAGCCTGGAGGTACTGAGGTGCCGTTCCCCTCACAGCTCCGTAAGCAAGCACCATGGTCTTGTAGCGGATGTGAGCTTCAACTGGAAGCCAGTGGAGAGAGCGGAGGAGCGGGGTGACGTGAGAGAACTTGGGAAGGTTGAACACCAGACGGGCTGCGGCGTTCTGGATGAGTTGTAGGGGTTTAATGGCACAGGCAGGGAGCCCAGCCAACAGCGAGTTGCAGTAATCCAGACGGGAGATGACAAGTGCCTGGATTAGGACCTGCGCCGCTTCCTGTGTGAGGCAGGTTCGTACTCTGCGGATGTTGTAGAGCATGAACCTACAGGAACGGGCCACCGCCTTGATGTTAGTTGAGAACGACAGGGTGTTGTCCAGGATCACGCCAAGGTTCTTAGCGCTCTGGGAGGAGGACACAATGGAGTTGTCAACCGTGATGGCGAGATCATGGAACGGGCAGTCCTTCCCGGGAGGAAGAGCAGCTCCGTCTTGCCGAGGTTCAGCTTGAGGTGGTGATCCGTCATCCACACTGATATGTCTGCCAGACATGCAGAGATGCGATTCACCACCTGGTCATCAGAAGGAGGAAAGGAGAAGATTAATTGTGTGTCGTCTGCATAGCAATGATAGGAGAGACCATGTGAGGTTATGACAGAGCCAAGTGACTTGGTGTATAGCGAGAATAGGAGAGGGCCTAGAACAGAGCCCTGGGGGACACCAGTGGTGAGAGCGCGTGGTGAGGAGACAGATTCTCGCCACGCCACCTGGTAGGAGCGACCTGTCAGGTAGGATGCAATCCAAGCGTGGGCCGCGCCGGAGATGACCAACTCGGGGAGGGTGGAGAGGAGGATCTGATGGTTCACAGTATCGAAGGCAGCCGATAGGTCTAGAAGGATGAGAGCAGAGGAGAGAGAGTTAGCTTTAGCAGTGCGGAGCGCCTCCGTGATACAGAGAAGAGCAGTCTCAGTTGAATGACTAGTCTTGAAACCTGACTGATTTGGATCAAGAAGGTCATTCTGAGAGAGATAGCGGGAGAGCTGGCCAAGGACGGCACGTTCAAGAGTTTTGGAGAGAAAAGAAAGAAGGGATACTGGTCTGTAGTTGTTGACATCGGAGGGATCGAGTGTAGGTTTTTTCAGAAGGGGTGCAACTCTCGCTCTCTTGAAGACGGAAGGGACGTAGCCAGCGGTCAGGGATGAGTTGATGAGCGAGGTGAGGTAAGGGAGAAGGTCTCCGGAAATAGTCTGGAGAAGAGAGGAGGGGATAGGGTCGAGCGGGCAGGTTGTTGGGCGGCCGGCCGTCACAAGACGCGAGATTTCATCTGGAGAGAGAGGGGAGAAAGAGGTCAGAGCACCGGGTAGGGCAGTGTGAGCAGAACCAGCGGTGTCGTTTGACTTAGCAAACGAGGATCGGATGTCGTCGACCTTCTTTTCAAAATGGTTGACGAAGTCATCTGCAGAGAGGGAGGAGGGGGAGGGGGAGGAGGATTCAGGAGGGAGGCGAAGGTGGCAAAGAGCTTCCTAGGGTTAGAGGCAGATGCTTGGAATTTAGAGTGGTAGAAAGTGGCTTTAGCAGCAGAGACAGAGGAGGAAAATGTAGAGAGGAGGGAGAGCGAAAGGATGCCAGGTCCGCAGGGAGGCGAGTTTTCCTCCATTTCCGCTCGGCTGCCCGGAGCCCTGTTCTGTGAGCTCGCAATGAGTCGTCGAGCCACGGAGCGGGAGGGGAGGACCGAGCCGGCCTGGAAGATAGGGGACATAGAGAGTCAAAGGATGCAGAAAGGGAGGAGAGGAGGGTTGAGGAGGCAGAATCAGGAGATAGGTTGGAGAAGGTTTGAGCAGAGGGAAGAGATGATAGGATGGAAGAGGAGAGAGTAGCGGAGGAGAGAGAGCGAAGGTTGGGACGGCGCGATACCATCCGAGTAGGGGCAGTGTGGGAAGTGTTGGATGAGAGCGAGAGGGAAAAGGATACAAGGTAGTGGTCGGAGACTTGGAGGGGAGTTGCAATGAGGTTAGTGGAAGAACAGCATCTAGTAAAGATGAGGTCGAGCGTATTGCCTGCCTTGTGAGTAGGGGGGAAGGTGAGAGGGTGAGGTCAAAAGAGGAAAGGAGTGGAAAGAAGGAGGCAGAGAGGAATGAGTCAAAGGTAGACATGGGGAGGTTAAAGTCGCCCAGAACTGTGAGAGGTGAGCCGTCCTCAGGAAAGGAGCTTATCAAGACATCAAGCTCATTGATGAACTCTCCGAGGGGACCTGGAGGGCGATAAATGATAAGGATGTTAAGCTTGAAAGGGCTGGTAACTGTGACAGCATGAAATTCAAAGGAGGCGATAGACAGATGGGTAAGGGGAGAAAGAGAGAATGACCACTTGGGAGAGATGAGGATCCCGGTGCCACCACCCCGCTGACCAGAAGCTCTCGGGGTGTGCGAGAACACGTGGGCGGACGAAGAGAGAGCAGTAGGAGCAGCAGTGTTATCTGTGATGATCCATGTTTCCGTCATAGAACTATACACCCTCTAGTAACTATAGAACTATACACCCTCTAATAACTATATAACTATACACCCTCTTCTAATAACTATAGAACTATACACCCTCTAATAACTATAGAACTATACACCCTCTAGTAACTATAGAACTATACACCCTCTAATAACTATAGAACTATACACCCTCCTCTAATAACTATAGAACTATACACCGTCTAATAACTATAGAACTATAGACCCTCTAGTAACTATAGAACTATACACCCTCTAATAACTATAGAACTATACACCCTCCTCTAATAACTATAGAACTATACACCCTCTAATAACTATAGAACTATACACCCTCTAGTAACTATAGAACTATACACCCTCTAATAACTATAGAACTATACTACACCCTAATAACTATAACTATAGAACTATACACCCTGCTCTAGTAACTATAGAACTATACACCCTCTAATAACTATAGAACTATACACCCTCTAGTAACTATAGAACTATACACCCTCTAATAACTATAGAACTATACACCCTCTAATAACTATAGAACTATACACCCTGTAGTAACTATAGAACTATACACCCTGTAGTAACTATAGAACTATACACCCCTAATAACTATAGAACTATACACCCTCTAATAACTATAGAACTATACACCCTCTAGTAACTATAGAACTATACACCCTCTAATAACTATAGAACTATACACCCTCTAATAACTATAGAACTATACACCCTCTAGTAACTATAGAACTATAGAACTATACACCCTCTAATAACTATAGAACTATACACCCTCTAATAACTATAGAACTATACACCCTCTAATAACTATAAACTAACTAATAGAACTATACACCCTCTAATAACTATAGAACTATACACCCTCTAATAACTATAGAACTATACACCCTCTAATAACTATAGAACTATACACCCTCTAATAACTATAGAACTATACACCCTCTAGTAACTATAGAACTATACACCCTGTAGTAACTATAGAACTATACACCCTCTCTAATAACTATAGAACTATACACCCTCTAGTAACTATAGAACTATACACCCTCTAGTAACTATAGAACTATACACCCTCTAATAACTATAGAACTATACACCCTCTAGTAACTATAGAACTATACACCCTCTAATAACTATAGAACTATACACCCTCCTCTAATAACTATAGAACTATACACCGTCTAATAACTATAGAACTATAGACCCTCTAGTAACTATAGAACTATACACCCTCTAATAACTATAGAACTATACACCCTCCTCTAATAACTATAGAACTATACACCCTCTAATAACTATAGAACTATACACCCTCTAGTAACTATAGAACTATACACCCTCTAATAACTATAGAACTATACACCCTCTAATAACTATAGAACTATACACCCTCTAATAACTATAGAACTATACACCCTCTAATAACTATAGAACTATACACCCTCTAGTAACTATAGAACTATACACCCTCTAATAACTATAGAACTATACACCCTCTAATAACTATAGAACTATACACCCTGTAGTAACTACAGAACTATACACCCTGTAGTAACTATAGAACTATACACCCTCCTCTAATAACTATAGAACTATACACCCTCTAATAACTATAGAACTATACACCCTCTAGTAACTATAGAACTATACACCCTCTAATAACTATAGAACTATACACCCTCTAATAACTATAGAACTATACACCCTCTAGTAACTATAGAACTATACACCCTGTAGTAACTATATAACTATACACCCTCCTCTAATAACTATAGAACTATACACCCTCTAGTAACTATAGAACTATACACCCTCTAATAACTATAGAACTATACACCCTCTAATAACTATAGAACTATACACCCTCTAATAACTATAGAACTATACACCCTCTAATAACTATAGAACTATACACCCTCTAATAACTATAGAACTATACACCCTCTAATAACTATAGAACTATACACCCTCTAGTAACTATAGAACTATACACCCTCTAATAACTATAGAACTATACACCCTCTAATAACTATAGAACTATACACCCTCTAGTAACTATAGAACTATACACCCTCTAATAACTATAGAACTATACACCCTCTAATAACTATAGAACTATACACCCTCTAATAACTATAGAACTATACACCCTCTAATAACTATAGAACTATACACCCTCCTCTAATAACTATAGAACTATACACCCTCTAATAACTATAGAACTATACACCCCTCTAATAACTATAGAACTATACACCCTCTAATAACTATAGAACTATACACCCTCTAATAACTATAGAACTATACACCCTCTAATAACTATAGAACTATACACCCTCCTCTAATAACTATAGAACTATACACCCTCTAATAACTATAGAACTATACACCCTCCTCTAATAACTATAGAACTATACACCCTCTAATAACTATAGAACTATACA
>NC_068438.1:50316548-50389048 GCF_023373465.1 Oncorhynchus keta
ATTTGTCACCACTCCTTTTTACCAGCTACGTACGGAATAGGGTGCCATTTATGATGCACAACTGAGCTTTGTGTCTCATGACTATACTGTATTAATACGCCCCAAATCCAGCCCAGTCTGGGAAGAATATCAGTCCACAAACAGCCAAGGAGTTTCCTTTTTGTCAAAGATTCAGCTCAAGAGTTGAGTTTACAAAGGATAAAGCACTACACCTATTTCATCAACAATCCTCCAGTGTGTTATAGAGAAACATTTTAAGCCACATCCCAGCAAACAGGGGATGTCTTGAGGACATTTAGTGACGTTTCCCATTCGGTCCCTTAAAGTTCTCGGTTGCAACACTATCGAAATGACGTTCTAAGCACGTCGCTTGATGGTTCCACTGGAACGTTCTCTGGGGGACTTTTGTCTAGTTCCCTGTAAGCTACCAGGACCCCTATTGGTAACTTTTATAGGTATCAGGACATTCATTTTACTAGACGTTACTAAGACGTTGCATTATGGTCCCAAGGGGAACTTTTTTTGATCGTTTCCGGCTTGTTATGGGAATGTTTTTAGGACGTCTTTGGGACGTTGTGTCAATGGTCTTCTGGGTTTTTTTTTGTCATGTCCCAGGTGTCCCAAACCTTTATAAGTAAAGTAATTAAATGTTGTTGTTTTTTGAAGGTAAGTGTTAGGCTGTTCAGCTCAAATAGAGTACACATCTTTAATCATTGACAACATGATTACATTTGACATGATCACTTATTACTTGCCTTGTACAATATGACCACTTGGGATTTGAACTCACAACCTCTGGATTGATGCTGTTATTCCAGTCCTCTAAACATTCATTACCTATAATATACATCTCTGTGCTTAGTGAAATGGTGTCCTCTGCGGTGCTATTTTAGTCATCAATTAATATGAGTATTCTCTCATTGATTTAATTTACTTATCTCAACCATTTGAGCTTGGGGTTTTCAGGATAGTTGTGTCTAATGTTGGTGGTGCATTTTGTTTTAATTACTCCTGAATTACTATGATAAATATAGTCAATATAATTTCATCATTCATTTTTTAACAGAGCTGAGGTTTATTTGAAGTGTAAAAGTGCAGGAATAGGCTTAAAGGTGAAATCAATCACTGATACAGGTGGCAGGGTAGCCTAGTGGTTAGAGTGTAGAGGTGGCAGGGTAGCCTAGTGGTTAGAGTGTAGAGGCGGCAGGGTAGCCTAGTGGTTAGAGTGTAGAGGTGGCAGGGTAGCCTAGTGGTTAGAGTGTAGAGGTGGCAGGGTAGCCTAGTGGTTAGAGTGTAGAGGTGGCAGGGTAGCCTAGTGGTTAGAGTGTAGAGGTGGCAGGGTAGCCTAGTGGTTAGAGTGTAGAGGTGGCAGGGTAGCCTAGTGGTTAGAGTGTAGAGGTGGCAGGGTATCCTAGTGGTTAGAGTGTAGAGGCAGGTAGCCTAGTGGTTAGAAGTCAATAACACAGTAGAAAAAAATGGCGGCAAAAGGGTAGCCTAGTGGTTAAATGATCAGATGTGTAGAGGTGGCAGGGAAGCCTAGTGGTTAGAGTGTAGAAGTGGCAGGTAGCCTAGTGGTTAGAGTGTAGAGGTGGCAGGGTAGCATAGTGGTTAGAGTGTGGGGGTGGCAGGGTAGCCTAGTGGTTAGAGTGTAGAGGCGGCAGGGTAGCCTAGGGGTTAGAGTGTAGGGGCGGCAGGGTAGCCTAGTGGTTAGAGTGTAGAGGTGGCAGGGTAGCCTAGTGGTTAGAGTGTATGGGCGGCAGGGTAGCCTAGTGGTTAGAGTGTAGAGGCGGCAGGGTGGCCTAGTGGTTAGAGTGGAGAGGGGCAGGGTAGCCTACAGTTCCCGCTCAGCCCAGTCAAAACTGTTTGCTGCTCTGGCCCCCCAATGGTGGAACAAACTCCCTCACGACGCCAGGACAGCGGAGTCAATCACCACCTTCCGGAGACACCTGAAACCCCACCTCTTTAAGGAATACCTAGGATAGGATAAAGTAATCCTTCTCACCCCCCCCCCTTAAAAGATTTAGATGCACTATTGTAAAGTGGCTGTTCCACTGGATGTCATAAGGTGAATGCACCAATTTGTAAGTCGCTCTGGATAAGAGCGTCTGCTAAATGACTTAAATGTAAATGTAAATGTAGTTGTTAGAGTGTAGGGGCGGCAGGGTAGCCTAGTGGTTAGAGTGTAGAGGTGGCAGGGTAGCCTAGTGGTTAGAGTGTTGAGGTGGCAGGGTAGCCTTGTGGTTAGAGTGTAGAGGGGGCAGGGTAGCCTAGTGGTTAGAGTGTAGAGGTGGCAGGGTAGCCTTGTGGTTAGAGTGTAGAGGGGGCAGGGTAGCCTAGTGGTTAGAGTGTAGAGGTGGCAGGGTAGCCTAGTGGTTAGAGTGTAGAGGTGGCAGGGTAGCCTAGTGGTTAGAGTGTAGAGGTGGCAGGGTAGCCTTGTGGTTAGAGTGTAGAGGCGGCAGGGTAGCCTAGTGGTTAGAGTGTAGAGGGGGCAGGGTAGCCTAGTGGTTAGAGTGTAGAGGAGGTAGGTAGCCTAGAGGTTAGAGTGTAGAGGGGGCAGGGTAGCCTAGTGGTTAGAGTGTAGAGGTGGCAGGGTAGCCTAGTGGTTAGAGTGTAGAGGTGGCAGGGTAGCCTAGTGGTTAGAGTGTAGAGGTGGCAGGGTAGCCTAGTGGTTAGAGTGTAGAGGGGGCAGGGTAGTCTAGTGGTTAGAGTGTAGAGGCGGCAGGGTAGCCTAGTGGTTAGAGTGTAGAGGCGGCAGGGTAGCCTAGTGGTTAGAGTGTAGAGGAGGTAGGTAGCCTAGAGGTTAGAGTGTAGAGGGGGCAGGGTAGCCTAGTGGTTAGAGTGTAGAGGCGGCAGGGTAGCCTAGAGGTTAGAGCGTTGGACTAGTAACCCGAAAGGTTGCAAGTTCATATCCCTGAGCTGACAAGGTACAAATCTGTCGTTCTGCCCCTGAACAAGGCAGGTAACCCACTGTTCCTAGACCAGTTAAACCCACTGTTCCTAGACCAGTTAACCCACTGTTCCTAGACCAGTTAACCCACTGTTCCTAGACCAGTTAACCCACTGTTCCTAGACCAGTTAACCCACTGTTCCTAGGCCAGTTAACCCACTGTTCCTAGACCAGTTAACCCACTGTTCCTAGACCAGTTAACCCACTGTTCCTAGACCAGTTAACCCACTGTTCCTAGACCAGTTAACCCACTGTTCCTAGACCAGTTAACCCACTGTTCCTAGACCAGTTAACCCACTGTTCCTAGACCAGTTAACCCACTTTTCCTAGACCAGTTAACCCACTGTTCCTAGACCAGTTAACCCACTGTTCCTAGACCAGTTAACCCACTGTTCCTAGACCAGTTAACCCACTGTTCCTAGACCAGTTAACCCACTGTTCCTAGACCAGTTAACCCACTGTTCCTAGACCAGTTAACCCACTGTTCCTAGACCAGTTAACCCACTGTTCCTAGACCAGTTAACTAGGCAGCTTAGGTAATCCCCATCCCGCATAAAAGGATCGTGACTACAGCCTCAAGCTCATTACCATAACGCAACATTAGCGATTTCTGAAAATTGCTAAATAAATGAAATAAATATGCCTGTCCTCAAGCTTATCCTTTTCTTAACAATCCTGTCGTCTCAGATTTTCAAAATATGCTTTAGAACCAGAGAAAATCAATAATTTGTGTAAGAGTGGTGATAGCTAGCTTAGCATTTAGCGTTAGCATTTAGCACGCAACATTCACAAAAACCAGCAAAGGGATCAAATAAAATAATTTACCTTTGAAGAACTTCAGATGTTTCAATGAGGAGACTCTCAGTTACATAGCAGATGTCCAGTTTTTCCTGAAAGATGCTTGTGTAGGACACAACGTTCCGCCTTGTTACTATGCATTTGGCTACCGAAACTAACCGAAAATTCAGGCACCTAAACGTCGAACTTTTTTCCGAATTAACTCCATAATATCGACTGAAACATGGAAAACGTTGTTTGAATCAATCCTCAAGGTGTTTTGTCATATATCTCTTCATTGAAATGCCAGTCCTAGAAGCGTGCATTCTTCTCTGATTCGGATGGAAAAATACCTGGGACCTGACTTTTGCGCACCAACTTCCACGCAGACACCATGAGCTGACACATGGTAATTGTAGGCTCTTATGGCCAATCTTCCAATGATATGCCTACAAATACGTTCCTAGACCACAATGCTGCAGACACCTGGGGGTTAAACGATAGGAAGTGTCCCACTTGATTCCTGTGCCATTCACAGCCATATAAGGAGATCATGGAAAACCCACTGTTCCTCAGAAATCCTGTTGATTTCCTGGTCACTCAAACATCTTGGTTTTGCCTGTAGATATTGTTCTATGGCACTCACAGTGAAAATCTTTGCAGTTCTGGAAACTGTTCAGACCAGTGTAACTTCTTTCCAAAACTATCAATTCCAAGCATAGTCGAGCATCTTTTCCTGACAAAATATCCCACTGTTCTAAAAACCCACTCTTTTTATCCAAAAACTGAAATACTGCCCCTAGAGTTCTAATTAATCCCTCTGAACTGTTCCCAGGCCGTCATTGAAAATAAGAATTTATTCTTTAACTGACTTGCCTCATTAAATAAAGGTTAAAAAAATGACAGACATGATGGTGTAGCACGGAGATCAAGAGGTTATGAGTTCAAATCTCAGGTTACGAGAAATAAATAAAAACAAATGACCGTATGAATAAACATATACAATGTAGTCAAATATGTAAGTTGTCTGTTATTAAAAGCGTAGTTTGTGTGGGTGTGGCCCTAGTATCGACAAAAGAGATGTGACCAATCAGGGCCTTGATGGGCATGGCAACAGTATCAAGGGGTGATGTGTTATGAAACTAGGGTATACGGGGCCTTAGGTAAAATTGTTGTTGGGGAGAATGTTTCTTTTGCGACCATTAGGTGACGTCTCCGGGACGAAACCAGGAACTAGACAAAGACTTCCGGGGGACACTGACACAACGTCCCAAGAACGTTCAGTGCAACATGACACAGCATCCTATAAGAAAGTCCTAAAAGGATCCTCGGGGACGTCCCCGGGATCAACACAAAACCTCCAGGGGACACAACGTCGTGACGGCTTTAAGCAACGATTTTGTTATGTCCTTGGGGGCGTCCTCACGACCCATTATCATGTGCAGGGATTTTGGCTCAGGGATTAGCCTATGATTTGGAAGTGTGACCAGACAATTCCAACACTTCTGTTTGGCCTCATTCTGCTCCTCTCCCGCCTGTTTTGTCTCCAGCCTAAATGGCCAATGTGTTGTAAGAGAATCCTCGAAACAGTTGAGCTATATGTAAAAAAAATAACTTAATGAGCACTATCCATAATTTATGTATTACAATAATTCACGAAGAAAGAATTGGGGCTCTTATATTCTCTGTTGCTATTATGTCCAAAACCTTCTGTTTGGCCTATTTCTGAAACCTGTCTGTCTGTCTGTCTGTCTGTCTGTCTGTCTGTCTGTCTGTCTGTCTGTCTGTCTGTCTGTCTGTCTGTCTGTCTGTCTGTCTGTCTGTCTGTCTGTCTGGCTGTCTGTCTGTCTGTCTGTCTGTCTGTCTGGCTGTCTGTCTGCCACCTACCCGTAATCTCCTTCCTACCTGAGTATGATGTCATAATGTCAAATAGTTGACTGGTGCCAGGTGGTGAGTCGGAGAGATTACGGCAAGTCAGGAGGATGCTCCTTTAGCTGTCAGACCACCATGGAACAGAGGGCTGTGGGCTGTCACTATCCCACCCCAGCCCTCCAAACAGCTGATCCTTAGTCCATCTGTCTCCAGATATCTCCCGTGTGTGTCCATTACCCTTTCCCCTGTGACACCACCACCCCGTGACACCATCTCCCCTGTGACAACACCTCCCCTGTGACACCACCTCCCCTCTGACACCACCTTCCCTCTGACACCACCTCCCTTCTGACACCACCTCCCCTGTGACACCACCTCCCTTGTGACACCACCTCCCTTCTGACACCACCTCCCCTGTGACACCATCTCCCTTGTGACACCACCTCCCCTGTGACACCACCTCCCCTGTGACACCACCTCCCCTCTGACACCACCTTCCCTCTGACACCACCTCCCTTCTGACACCACCTCCCCTGTGACACCACCTCCCTTGTGACACCACCTCCCTTCTGACACCACCTTCCCTCTGACACCACCTCCCTTCTGACACCACCTCCCCTGTGACACCACCTCCCCCGTGACACCACCTCCCTTCTGACACCATCTCCTTCTCTGACACCACCTCCCCTCTGACACCACCTTCCCTCTGACACCACCTCCCTTCTGACACCACCTCCCCTGTGACACCACCTCCCCTGTGACACCACCTCCCCCGTGACACCACCTCCCTTCTGACACCATCTCCTTCTCTGACACCACCTCCCCTCTGACACCACCTTCCCTCTGACACCACCTCCCTTCTGACACCACCTCCCCTGTGACACCACACCCCCTGTGACACCACCTCCCCTGTGACACCACCTCCCTTCTGACACCATCTCCTCTCTGACACCACCACCCCTCTGACACCAACTCCCCTGTGACACCACCTCCCCTGTGACACCACATCCCCTGTGACACCACCTCCCCTGTGACACCACCTCCCCTGTGACACCACACCCCCTGTGACACCACCTCCCCCATGACACCACACCCCCTGTGACACCACCTCCCCCATGACACCACCTCCCTTGTGGCACCACCTCCCTTCTGACACCACCTCCCCTGTGACACCACCTCACCTGTGACACCACACCCCCTGTGACACCACCTCCCCCATGACACCACCTCCCTTCTGACACCACCTCCCCTGTGACACCATCTCCCTTGTGACACCACCTCCCCTGTGACACCACCTCCCCTGTGACACCACCTCCCTTCTGATACCATCTCCTTCTCTGACACCACCTCCCCTCTGACACCAACTCCCCTGTGACACCACCTCCCCTGTGACACCACCTCCCCTGTGACACCACCTCCCCTGTGACACCACATCCCCTGTGACACCACCTCCCCTGGTAGACTAGATTATAGACTATATGGTAGACTGGATTATAGACTATATGGTAGACTAGATGATAGACTAGATGGTAGAATAGATTATAGACTAGATGGTAGAATAGATTATAGACTAGATGGTAGACTAGATGGTAGACTAGATGATAGACTAGATGGTAGAATAGATTATAGACTAGATGGTAGACTAGATGATAGACTATATGGTAGACTAGATGGTAGACTGGATTGTAGACTAGATGGGAGACTAGATTGTAGACTACATGGTAGACTAGATGGTAGACTATATTGTAGAGTAGATGGTAGACTATATTATAGGCTAGATGGTATACTGGATGGTAGACTAGATGGTGGACTGGATGGTAGACCAGATGGTAGACTGGATGGTAGACTGGATGGTAGATTAGATGATAGACTAGATGGTATACTGGATGGTAGCCTATAGTATAGAGTGGATGGTAGACTATATTATAGACTAGATGGTAGACTAGATGGTATACTAGATGGTAGACTATATTATAGACTAGATGGTAGACTAGATTATAGAGTAGATGGTAGACTAGATTATAGACTAGATGGTAGACTCGATTATAGACTAGATGGTAGATTTGATGGTAGATTAGATGATAGACTAGATGGTAGACTATATTATAGACTACATGGTATACTACATGGTAGACTATATAGTAGACTAGGTGGTAGACTAGATGATAGACTAGATGGTAGTAGAGATAGTAGACTAGATGGTAGACTAGTTGGTAGACTATATAGTAGACTAGATGGTAGACTAGATCATAGACTAGATGGTAGACTAGATGGTAGTAGAGATGGTAGTAGAGATGGTAGACTATATTATAAACTGCATGGTAGACTAGATGGTATTAGAGATGGTAGTAGAGATGGTAGACTATATAGTAGACTAGATGGTAGACTAGATTATAGACTAGATGGTAGACTAGATGGTAGACTAGATGGTATACTAGATGGTAGACTAGATGGTATACTAGATGGTATACTAGATGGTAGACTAGATGGTATACTGGATGGTAGACTAGATAGTAGACTAGATGGCAGACTAGATTATAGACTAGATATGAGACTGCATGGTTGACTAAATGGTAGACTAGATTATAGACTAGATGGTATACTGGATGGTATACTGGATGCTAGACCGGATGGTAGACTAGATGGTAGACTAGATGGTATACTAGATTATAGACTCGATGGTATACTGGATGGTAGACTGGATGGTTGACTAGATGGTAGACTAGATTATAGACTGGATGGTAGACGAAATTATAGCATAGATGGTAGACTAGATGTGAGACTATATCAAATCAAATCAAATCACATCAAATTTGATTGGTCACATAAACATGCCTAGCAGATGTTAATGCGAGTGTAGCGAAATGCTTGTGCTTCTAGTTCTGACCGTGCAGTAATATCTAACAAGTAATCTAACAATTTCACAACAACTACCTTATACACACAAGTGTAAAGGAATGAATAAGAATATGTACATAAAGATATATGGATGAGCGATGGCCGAACGGCATAGGCAAGATGCAGTAGATGGTATAGAGTACAGTATATACACATGAGATGAGTAATGTAGGGTATATAAACATTATAATAAGTGGCATTGTTTAAAGTGGCTAGTGATACATTTATTACATCCAATTATTAATTATTGAAGTGGCTAGTGATATATTTTACATCATTTCCCATCAATTCACATTATTAAAGTGGCTAGAGGTTTGAGTCAGTGTGTTGGCAGCAGCCACCCAATGTTAGTAGAAGCTGTTTTTCAGTCTCTTGGTCCCAGCTTTGATGCACCTGTACTGACCTTGCCTTCTGGATGATAGCGGGGTGAACAGGCAGTGGTTCGGGTGGTTGATGTCCTTGATGATCTTTATGGCCTTCCTGTGACATCGGGTGGTGTAGGTGTCCTGGAGGGCAGGTAGTTTGCCCCCAGTGATGCGTTGTGCAGACCTCACTACCCTCTGGAGAGCCTTACGGTTGAGGGCGGAGCAGTTGCCGTACCAGGCGATGATACAGCCTGACAGGATGCTCTCGATTGTGCATCTGTAAAAGTTTGTCAGTGTTTTTGGTGAAAATTCAAATTTCTTCAGCCTCCTGATGTTAAATTGGCGCTGCTGCGCCTTCTTCACCACACTGTCTGTGTGGGTTGGTCAATTCAGAACTTAAAACTTCTCCACTACTGTCCCGTCGGTGTAGATAGGGGGGTGCTCCCTCTACTGTTTCCTGAAGTCCACGATCATCTCCTTTGTTTTGTTGACATTGAGTTTGAGGTTTTTTTCCTGACACCACACTCCGAGGGCCCTCACCTTCTCCCTGTAGGCCGTCTCGTCGTTGTTGGTAATCAAGCCTACCACTGTAGTGTTGTTTCCAAACTTGATGATTGAGTTGGAGGCGTGCGTGGCCACCCAGTCATGGGTGAACAGGGAGAGCAGGAGAGGGCTGAGAACGCACCCTTGTGGGGTCCCAATGTTGAGGATCAGCGGGGTGGAGATGTTGTTTCCTACCTTCACCATTTGGGGGGGGGCGGCCCGTCAGGAAGTCCAGCACCCAGTTGCACAGGGCGGGGTCGAGACCCGGGGTCGACACCCAGGGTCTCGAGCTTAATGACACGTTTGGAGGGTACTATGGTGTTAAATGCTGAGCTGTAGTCGATGAACATCATTCTCACATCCTCTTGTCCAGATGGGTTAGGGCAGTGGGCAGTGTGATTGCAATTGTCTCCTCTATGGCCCTATTGGGGCGGTAAGCAAATTGCAGTGGGTCTAGGGTGTCAGGTAGGGTGGAGGTGATATGATCCTTCATGAGGGAAGAGAGTGCTATGGGGCGGTAGTCATTGAGTAATAGTAACTAGTCATTTAGCTCAGTTAGCTTAGCTTTCTTGGGAACAGGAACAATGGTGGCCCTCTTGAAGCATGTGGGAACATCAGACTGGGATAGGGATTAAGGTTATTAAGGTTAAGCGCGATTAAGGTCGCGCTTAAGGTCGGGTAATTGAAAGGCTGCTGGTTCAAATCCCCAAGCTGACTTGGTGAAATAAATCTGTCGATGTGCCCTTGAGAGAGCCACTTAACCCTAAGTCCTCTGGATAAGACTGTCTGCTAAATAACGTATTTTATAAATGTAGTTTTAATGTGAAGTTGCTACCTCGCCAATGTGCTCCACCGCAGAGCAAGACAGAGCAGGTGGTCTACAGTGTCCTATCGTTGTCCCAAATCGCTTCCTATCTCCTGCACCATTTTGACCCACAATGCATTTGGGACGTAATGCATCTCTGCTGCAGTGATATACTAGAGAATGATAATATTTACCTATCAGCTACTGATACTAACAGTATGCATTGTTCTGAGGCCTTATCAATACCACTGTACTACTGATACTAACAGTATGCATTGTTCTGAGGCCTTATCAATGACACTGTACGTAATAAACACACATAACAGTTGAGGCTACATGACGATGGGCTCGTCGTAAAAACTGAAATGGAATTCGTGCAACAGAGTCCAACGTGTGGTTTCCTTATGTTTCGATGTGTTTGATATCGATCCGTTCCGTTCCATTCCAGCCATTACAACGATCCCGTCTTCCTCTTATCTCCTCCCACTGACGAACACACAATACTGAAGCACTTGAGACAAGGAAGGGGGGGTTAACACTCCCCCTCACTTGCTCAGTGCTGAGGTGCAATTCAGAGTTGTTTTAATTTCCCTAATGCAACCATTGAAATATTCATTAAATAGCTGTTACTGTAGCTGCTCTATGCAAGGAGAAAGCTCCCGAAAAAAATGTTCTTCCTTTCAAGTTTTCGATGAAAACACTTTTTCCTCCTCTCAACTGACAGGATTACAACAGCATGATAGTAATCTGTCTAAAGGGCTGTTTGAAGTTTCTACTCCTCATGTATACTGGATTGATCCTGTTTTTTGTTCACGCCAGGAGGTGTTATTAAGCCTGTGTTCCAAATAACACCTCGTTCCCTATGAGCTCTGGTCAACATTAGTTCACTCAATAGCGTACCGTTTGGGACGTAGCGCTGGGAATTTGTGTCTCATGAATAGAATCTATTTGGGACTGAACCCTCATGTATACTGGAGTGATCTATCCAGGTGTTTATTTTTGAAAGATCGCGGGATCTTCTAAAGACTCATCAGGAAGGAAAACTTGAACATGAAGTCAAATTAAAACAGGTTCACAAGTGTACACTTGTGTTGAACTGGTGATAGCAGAGTAGAGTATGTCTGAGTGTGGAACCATCTGCAGTGTGTTTAGTTAGCTGTGTCTGCAGTGTAACCATCTGCAGTGTGTTTAGTTAGCTGGGTCTGCAGTGTGTTTAGTTAGCTGTGTCTGCAGTGGAACCATCTGCAGTGTGTTTAGTTAGCTGGGTCTGCAGTGGAACCATCTGCATTGTGTTTAGTTAGCTGTGTCTGCAGTGGAACCATCTGCATTGTGTTTAGTTAGCTGGGTCTGCAGTGTGTTTAGTTAGCTGTGTCTGCAGTGTAACCATCTGCAGTGTGTTTAGTTAGCTGGGTCTGCAGTGTGTTTAGTTAGCTGTGTCTGCAGTGTGTTTAGTTAGCTGTGTCTGCAGTGGAACCATCTGCATTGTGTTTAGTTAGCTGTGTCTGCAGTGGAACCATCTGCATTGTGTTTAGTTAGCTGTGTCTGCAGTGGAACCATCTGCAGTGTGTTTAGTTAGCTGTGTCTGCAGTGGAACCATCTGCAGTGTGTTTAGTTAGCTGTGTCTGCAGTGGAACCATCTGCAGTGTGTTTAGTTAGCTGGGTCTGCAGTGTGTTTAGTTAGCTGTGTCTGCAGTGTGTTTAGTTAGCTGTGTCTGCAGTGGAACCATCTGCATTGTGTTTAGTTAGCTGTGTCTGCAGTGGAACCATCTGCAGTGTGTTTAGTTAGCTGGGTCTGCAGTGTGTTTAGTTAGCTGTGTCTGCAGTGTAACCATCTGCAGTGTGTTTAGTTAGCTGGGTCTGCAGTGTATTTAGTTAACTGGGTCTGCAGTGGAACCATCTGCAGTGTGTTTAGTTATCTGTGTCTGCAGTGGAGCAATCTGCAGTGTGTTTAGTTAGCTGGGTCTGCAGTGGAACCATCTGCAATGTGTTTAGTTAGCTGGGTCTGCAGTATAACCATCTGCAGTGTGTTTAGTTAGCTGTGTCTGCAGTGGAGCCATCTGCAGTATGTTTAATTACCTGTGTCTGCAGTCGAACCATCTGCAGTGTGTTTAGTTAGCTGTGTCTGCAGTGTAACCATCTGTATTGTGTTTAGTTAGCTGGGTCTGCAGGGGAACCATCTGCAGTGTGTTTAGTTAGCTGTGTCTGCAGTGTGTTTAGTTCGCTGTGTCTGCAGTGGAACCATCTGCAGTGTGTTTAGTTAGCTGTGTCTGCAGTGGAGCCATCTGCAGTATGTTTAATTACCTGTGTCTGCAGTCGAACCATCTGCAGTGTGTTTAGTTATCTGTGTCTGCAGTGGAGCAATCTGCAGTATGTTTAGTTAGCTTTGTCTGCAGTGTAACCATCTGCAGTGTGTTTAGTTAGCTGGGTCTGCAGTGGAACCATCTGCAGTGTGTTTAGTTAGCTGGGTCTGCAGTGGAACCATCTGCAGTGTGTTTAGTTAGCTGGGTCTGCAGTGGAACCATCTGCAGTGTGTTTAGTTAGCTGGGTCTGCAGTGGAACCATCTGCAGTGTGTTTAGTTAGCTGGGTCTGTAGTGGAACCATCTGCAGTGTGCTTAGTTATCTCAGTCTGCAGTGGAACCATCTGCAGTGTGTTTAGTTAGCTGGGTCTGCAGTGCAACCATCTGCAGTGTGTTTAGTTAGCTGGGTCTGCAGTGGAACCATCTGCAGCGTGTTTAGTTAGTTGTGTCTGCAGTGGAGCCATCTGCAGTATGTTTAGTTAGCTGGGTCTGCAGGGGAACCATCTGCAGTGTGTTTAGTTAGCTGGGTCTGCAGTGGAACCATCTGCAGTGTGTTTAGTTAGCTGTGTCTGCAGTGTAACCATCTGCAGTGTGTTTAGTTAGCTGGGTCTGCAGTGTAACCATCTGTATTGTGTTTAGTTAGCTGGGTCGGCAGGGGAACCATCTGCAGTGTGTTTAGTTAGCTGTGTCTGCAGTGTGTTGAGTTAGCTGTGTCTGCAGTGGAACCATCTGCAGTGTGATTAGTTATCTGTGTCTGCAGTGGAAGCATCTGCAGTGTGTATAGTTAGCTGTGTCTGCAGTGGAACCATCTGCAGTGTGTTTAGTTAGCTGTGTGTGTTTAGTTAGCTCAGTCTGCAGTGGAACCATCTGCAGTGTGTTTAGTTAGTTGGGTCTGCAGTGGAACCATCTGCAGTGTGTTTAGTTAGCTGGGTCTGCAGTGTGTTTAGTTAGCTGTGTCTGCAGTGTGTTTAGTTAGCTGGGTCTGCAGTGGAACCATCTGCAGTGTGTTTAGTTAGCTGGGTCTGCAGTGGAACCATCTGCAGTGTGTTTAGTTAGCTGTGTCTGCAGTGTAACCATCTGCAGTGTGTTTAGTTAGCTGGGCCTGCAGTGTGTTTAGTTAACTGGGTCTGCAGTGGAACCATCTGCAGTGTGTTTAGTTATCTGTGTCTGCAGTGGAGCAATCTGCAGTATGTTTAGTTAGCTGGGTATGCAGTGGAACCATCTGCAGTGTGTTTAGTTAGCTGGGTCTGCAGTGGAACCATCTGCAGTGTGTTTAGTTTGCTGGGTCTGCAGTAGAACCATCTGCAGTGTGTTTAGTTAGCTGTGTCTGCAGTGGAGCCATCTGCAGTATGTTTAATTACCTGTGTCTGCAGTCTAACCATCTGCAGTGTGTTTAGTTAGCTGTGTCTGCAGTGTAACCATCTGCAGTGTGTTTAGTTAGCTGGGTCTGCAGTGGAACCATCTGCAGTGTGTTTAGTTAGCTGGGTCTGCAGTGGAACAATCTGCAGTGTGTTTAGTTAGCTGGGTCTGCAGTGGAACCATCTGCAGTGTGTTTAGTTAGCTGGGTCTGTAGTGGAACCATCTGCAGTGTGTTTAGTTAGCTCAGTCTGCAGTGGAACCATCTGCAGTGTGTTTAGTTAGCTGGGTCTGCAGTGCAACCATCTGCAGTGTGTTTAGTTAGTCTGGGTCTGCAGGGGAACCATCTGCAGTGTGTTTAGTTAGCTGGGTCTGCAGGGGAACCATCTGCAGTGTGTTTAGTTAGCTGGGTCTGCAGTGGAACCATCTGCAGTGTGTTTAGTTAGCTGTGTCTGCAGTGTAACCATCTGCAGTGTGTTTAGTTAGCTGTGTCTGCAGTGTGTTTAGTTAGCTGTGTCTGCAGTGGAACCATCTGCAGTGTGTTTAGTTATCTGTGTCTGCAGTGGAAGCATCTGCAGTGTGTATAGTTAGCTGTGTCTGCAGTGGAACCATCTGCAGTGTGTTTAGTTAGCTGTGTCTGCAGTGGAACCATCTGCAGTGTGTTTAGTTAGCTGGGTCTGCAGTGGAACCATCTGCAGTGTGTTTAGTTAGCTGGGTCTGCAGTGTAACCATCTGCAGTGTGTTTAGTTAGCTGTGTGTGTGTGTGTGTGTGTGTGTGTGTGTGTGTGTGTGTGTGTGTGTGTGTGTGTGTGTGTGTGTGTGTGTGTGTGTGTGTGTGTGTGTGCGTGCGTGCGTGCGTGCTGTGCGTGCGTGCGTGCGTGCGTGTGTGTGTGAGTGAGTGAGTGTGGGTTAGACCTAGTAGTGCTGATGTAGGCAGGAGCGGAAATGGAGCCAAAGCCCAAGCTGACTGGCTGGCTCTCCACCAGACGTGGGTTCAAACACTATTTGAAATATTTCAAAAACTTTTAGCGTTAGCTCTATCCTGCTTGTGGTGCCAAAACGCGCAGGGTTTGCACTTTTTGTTGTATAACTATTCTGTTGGTTCCATTGTGCCAGGGGAGCTCAATCTAGGCCAGCTTAAATATTAGAAATCATTTCAAACAGTATTTGAACTCAGGTCTGCGCTCCACCGTCCCCAGGCTATTTAGGAACCTAGCCAGTGTGTTCTATTACACGTATGAATAACACAACATAGTTATTGTCATAAACTCTGCTGAGCTTGCTCTGTGCCACCTCACATTTAATTGGAATAACTTTTTAAGTGGTATAAATAAATAAAATATACAGGTCTTTCACATTTTACATTGCCACCCCTTTGCATGCACGTCTTGCTACTTGATTAGACTTGCAAAAATAAAATTATCAACAAATTTAGCCCTAATGGTGCTAATGTCTGACAAGGAGCAACACTTGAGTCCCCTGGCCGAGACAGGAGGAATGGAGGGGAGAGGAGGAGGGGGGAGAGAAGGGAAGTAGGTGAGAGAAGAGGAGAGGCGAGAGGAAGGGTGAGAGGAGAGAGGAAGGGTGAGAGGAGAGACGAGAAGAGAGGAGGGGAGGGGTGAGAGGAGAGGAGATGAGAGGATGAGGAGAAGAGAGGAGAAGAGAAGGAGAAGAAGAGAGGAGAGGAGGGGTGAGAGGAGAAGAGAGGAGAGGAGATAGGAGGGGTGAGAGGAGAGGAGATGAGACAAGGAGGAGAAGAGAGGAGAAGAAGAGAGGAGAGGAGGGGTGAGAGGAGAGGAGAAGAGAGGAGAGGAGATAGGAGGGGTGAGAGGAGAGGAGAAGAGAGGAGAGGAGATAGGAGGGGTGAGAGGAGAGGAGATGAGACAAGGAGGAGAAGAGAGGAGAAGAAGAGAGGAGAGGAGGGGTGAGAGGAGAGGAGAAGAGAGGAGAGGAGATGTGAGGGGTGAGGAGAGGAGAAGAGAGGAGAGGAGATAGGAGGGGTGAGAGGAGAGGAGATGAGACAAGGAGGAGAAGAGAGGAGAAGAAGAGAGGAGAGGAGAGGAGGGGGGAGAGGAGAGGAGAAGAGAGGAGAGGAGAGAGGAGGGGTGAGAGGAGAGGAGATGAGAGGAGAGGAGAGGAGATAGGAGGGGTGAGAGGAGAGGAGATGAGACAAGGAGGAGAAGAGAAAGAAAAGAAGAACTCAGGGAGGGGTGAGAGGGAGAGGAGAAGAGAGGAGAGGAGAGACGAGGGTGAGAGGAGAGGAGATGAGACAAGGAGGAGAAGAGAGGAGAAGAGGAGGAGAAGAGAGGAGAGGAGGGGGGTGAGAGGAGAGGAGAAGAGAGGAGAGGAGATAGGAGGGGTGAGAGGAGAGGAGATGAGACAAGGAGGAAAAGAGAGGAGAAGAAGAGAGGAGAGGAGGGGTGAGAGGAGAGGAGAAGAGAGGAGAGGAGATAGGAGGGGTGAGAGGAGAGGAGATGAGACAAGGAGGAAAAGAGAGGAGAGGAGGGGGGAGAGGAGAGGAGAAGAGAGGAGAGGAGAGAGGAGGGGTGAGAGGAGAGGAGATGAGATGAGACAAGGAGGAGAAGAGAGGAGAGAAGAGGGAAGAGGAGCAAGAAAGAAGTAGGTAAGTGGGGAAGGGAGGTATATATATGGAGGGCTGTGATATTGATACTGAACACGGCTCCATCACCATGACAGACACATTATACTGAACACGGCTCCATCACCATGACAGACACATTATACTGAACACGGCTCCATCACCATGACAGACACATTATACTGAACACGGCTCCATCACCATGACAGACACATTATCCTGAACACGGCTCCATCACCATGACAGACACATTATCCTGAACACGGCTCCATCACCATGACAGACACATTATACTGAACACGGCTCCATCACCATGACAGACACATTATACTGAACACGGCTCCATCACCATGACAGACACATTATCCTGAACACGGCTCCATCACCATGACAGACACATTATACTGAACACGGCTCCATCACCATGACAGACACATTATCCTGAACACGGCTCCATCACCATGACAGACACATTATCCTGAACACGGCTCCATCACCATGACAGACACATTATACTGAACACGGCTCCATCACCATGACAGACACATTATCCTGAACACGGCTCCATCACCATGACAGACACATTATACTGAACACGGCTCCATCACCATGACAGACACATTATACTGAACACGGCTCCATCACCATGACAGACACATTATACTGAACACGGCTCCATCACCATGACAGACACATTATCCTGAACACGGCTCCATCACCATGACAGACACATTATCCTGAACACGGCTCCATCACCATGACAGACACATTATCCTGAACACGGCTCCATCACCATGACAGACACATTATACTGAACACGGCTCCATCACCATGACAGACACATTATACTGAACACGGCTCCATCACCATGACAGACACATTATACTGAACACGGCTCCATCACCATGACAGACACATTATACTGAACACGGCTCCATCACCATGACAGACACATTATACTGAACACGGCTCCATCACCATGACAGACACATTATCCTGAACACGGCTCCATCACCATGACAGACACATTATACTGAACACGGCTCCATCACCATGACAGACACATTATCCTGAACACGGCTCCATCACCATGACAGACACATTATACTGAACACGGCTCCATCACCATGACAGACACATTATACTGAACACGGCTCCATCACCATGACAGACACATTATCCTGAACACGGCTCCATCACCATGACAGACACATTATACTGAACACGGCTCCATCACCATGACAGACACATTATCCTGAACACGGCTCCATCACCATGACAGACACATTATCCTGAACACGGCTCCATCACCATGACAGACACATTATACTGAACACGGCTCCATCACCATGACAGACACATTATCCTGAACACGGCTCCATCACCATGACAGACACATTATACTGAACACGGCTCCATCACCATGACAGACACATTATACTGAACACGGCTCCATCACCATGACAGACACATTATACTGAACACGGCTCCATCACCATGACAGACACATTATCCTGAACACGGCTCCATCACCATGACAGACACATTATCCTGAACACGGCTCCATCACCATGACAGACACATTATCCTGAACACGGCTCCATCACCATGACAGACACATTATACTGAACACGGCTCCATCACCATGACAGACACATTATACTGAACACGGCTCCATCACCATGACAGACACATTATACTGAACACGGCTCCATCACCATGACAGACACATTATACTGAACACGGCTCCATCACCATGACAGACACATTATCCTGAACACGGCTCCATCACCATGACATACACATTATCCTGAACACGGCTCCATCACCATGACAGACACATTATCCTGAACACGGCTCCATCACCATGACAGACACATTATCCTGAACACGGCTCCATCACCATGACAGACACATTATCCTGAACACGGCTCCATCACCATGACAGACACATTATCCTGAACACGGCTCCATCACCATGACAGACACATTATCCTGAACACGGCTCCATCACCATGACAGACACATTATCCTGAACACGGCTCCATCACCATGACAGACACATTATCCTGAACACGGCTCCATCACCATGACAGACACATTATACTGAACACGGCTCCATCACCATGACAGACACATTATCCTGAACACGGCTCCATCACCATGACAGACACATTATCCTGAACACGGCTCCATCACCATGACAGACACATTATACTGAACACGGCTCCATCACCATGACAGACACATTATCCTGAACACGGCTCCATCACCATGACAGACACATTATACTGAACACGGCTCCATCACCATGACAGACACATTATACTGAACACGGCTCCATCACCATGACAGACACATTATACTGAACACGGCTCCATCACCATGACAGACACATTATCCTGAACACGGCTCCATCACCATGACAGACACATTATACTGAACACGGCTCCATCACCATGACAGACACATTATACTGAACACGGCTCCATCACCATGACAGACACATTATACTGAACACGGCTCCATCACCATGACAGACACATTATACTGAACACGGCTCCATCACCATGACAGACACATTATCCTGAACACGGCTCCATCACCATGACAGACACATTATACTGAACACGGCTCCATCACCATGACAGACACATTATACTGAACACGGCTCCATCACCATGACAGACACATTATACTGAACACGGCTCCATCACCATGACAGACACATTATACTGAACACGGCTCCATCACCATGACAGACACATTATCCTGAACACGGCTCCATCACCATGACAGACACATTATCCTGAACACGGCTCCATCACCATGACAGACACATTATACTGAACACGGCTCCATCACCATGACAGACACATTATCCTGAACACGGCTCCATCACCATGACAGACACATTATCCTGAACACGGCTCCATCACCATGACAGAGGGTAGTGCGATCAGCCCAGTACATCACCGGGGCCAAGCTTCCTGCCATCCAGGACCTCTATACTAGGCGGTGTCAGAGGAAGGCCCTAAAAATTGTCGAAGGCTCCAGCCACCCTCGTCATAGACTGTTCTCTCTGCTACCGCACGGCAAGCGGTACCGGAGCGCCAAGTCTAGATCCAAGAGGCTTCTAACCAGCTTCTACCCCCCAAGACATAAGACTCCTGAACACCTAATCAAATATCTACCCAGACTATTTGTATTGTCCCCTCTTTTACGGGACCACCCATACGTAGAATGTATGCACACATGACTGTAAGTCGCTTTGGATAAAAGCGTCTGCTAAATGGCATATATTATTATTATATTATTTTACACCACTGCTACTCTCTGTTGTTATCATCTCTGCATAGTCACTTTAATAACTCTACCTACATGTACATATTACCTCAACTGACCGGTGCCCCCACACATTGACTCTGTTCCGGTACACCCTGTATATAGCCTCCACATTGACTCTGTACTGTAATACCCTGTATATAGCCTCCACATTGACTCTGTACCGGTACCCCATGTATATAGCCTCCACATTGACTCTGTACCGGTACCCCCTGTATATAGCCTCCACATTGACTCTGTACCGGTACCCCTGTATATAGCCTCCACATTGACTCTGTACCGGTACTCCTGTATATAGCCTCCACATTGACTCTGTACCGGTACCCCTGTATATAGCCTACACATTGACTCTGTACCGGTACCCCCTGTATATAGCCTCCACATTGACTCTGTACCGGTACCCCCTGTATATAGCCTCCACATTGACTCTGTACTGTAATACCCTGTATATAGCCTCCACATTGACTCTGTACCGGTACCCCTGTATATAGCCTCCACATTGACTCTGCACTGTAATACCCTGTATATAGCCTCCACACTGACTCTGTACCGGTACCCCCTGTATATAGCCTCCACATTGACTCTGTACCGGTACCCCCTGTATATAGCCTCCACATTGACTCTGTACCGGTACCCCCTGTATATAGCCTCCACATTGACTCTGTACCAGTACCCCCTGTATATAGCCTCCACTTTGACTCTGTACCGTAACACCCTGTATATAGCCTCCACATTGACTCTGTACCGGTACCCCCTGTATATAGCCTCCACATTGACTCTGTACCAGTACCCCCTGTATATAGCCTCCACATTGACTCTGTACCAGTACCCCCTGTATATAGCCTCCACATTGACTCTGTACCGTAATACCCTGTATATAACCTCCACATTGACTCTGTACCGTAATACCCTGTATATAGCCTCCACATTGACTCTGTACCAGTACCCCCTGTATATAGCCTCCACATTGACTCTGTACCGTAACACCCTGTATATAGCCTCCACATTGACTCTGTACCGGTACCCCCTGTATATAGCCTCCACATTGACTCTGTACCAGTACCCCCTGTATATAGCCTCCACTTTGACTCTGTACCGTAACACCCTGTATATAGCCTCCACATTGACTCTGTACCCTACCCCCTGTATATAGCCTCCACATTGACTCTGTACCAGTACCCCTGTATATAGCCTCCACATTGACTCTGTACCAGTACCCCCTGTATATAGCCTCCACATTGACTCTGTACCGTAATACCCTGTATATAACCTCCACATTGACTCTGTACCGTAATACCCTGTATATAGCCTCCACATTGACTCTGTACCAGTACCCCTGTATATAGCCTCCACTTTGACTCTGTACCGTAACACCCTGTATATAGCCTCCACATTGACTCTGTACCGGTACCCCCTGTATATAGCCTCCACATTGACTCTGTACCAGTACCCCCTGTATATAGCCTCCACATTGACTCTGTACCAGTACTCCCTGTATATAGCCTCCACATTGACTCTGTACCGTAATACCCTGTATATAACCTCCACATTGACTCTGTACCGTAATACCCTGTATATAGCCTCCACATTGACTCTGTACCGTAATACCCTGTATATAGCCTCCACATTGACTCTGTACTGTAACACCCTGTATATAGCCTCCACATTGACTCTGTACCGTAATACCCTGTATATAGCCTCCACATTGACTCTGTACCGTAATACCCTGTATATAGCCTCCACATTGACTCTGTACCGTAATACCCTGTATATAGTCTCCACATTGACTCTGTACCAGTACCCCCTGTATATAGCCTCCACATTGACTCTGTACCATAATACCCTGTATATAGCCTCCACATTGACTCTGTACCGTAACACCCTGTATATAGCCTCCACATTGACTCTGTACCGTAACACCCTGTATATAGCCTCCACATTGACTCTGTACCGTAACACCCTGTATATAGCCTCCACATTGACTCTGTACCGTAATACCCTGTATATAGCCTCCACATTGACTCTGTACCGTAATACCCTGTATATAGCCTCCACATTGACTCTGTACCGTAATACCCTGTATATAGCCTCCCCATTGACTCTGTACTGTAACACCCTGTATATAGTCTCCACATTGACTCTGTACCGTAACACCCTGTATATAGCCTCCACATTGACTCTGTACCGTAATACCCTGTATATAGCCTCCACATTGACTCTGTACCGTAACACCCTGTATATAGTCTCCACATTGACTCTGTACCGTAATACCCTGTATATAGCCTCCACATTGACTCTGTACCGTAACACCCTGTATATAGCCTCCACATTGACTCTGTACCGTAACACCCTGTATATAGTCTCCACATTGACTCTGTACAGGAACACCCTGTATATAGCCTCCACATTGTTATTTTATTGCTGCTCTTTAATTACTTGTTACTTTTATTTCTTATTTTCATCCATATTATTTTTTAAACTGCATTGTTGGTTAGGGGCTCGTAAGTCAGCATTTCAGTGTAAGGTCTACCCACACCTGTCGTATTGGGCACACGTGACTAATACAATTTGATTTGATTTGATTTGGACATGTCATAATGAACACTGCTCAACTCAACACAGACGCTCCTCATTAGCATAACAGGCGGGGCTTTGTCCCAAATGGAACACCATTCCCTACATAGCTCACTAATGTTGAAAATGCCACCTCGTCTCCTTTCCTCCACAGGCCTCTAGTGAAAAGTAATGCACTGTGTAGGGAATAGGCTGCTATTTCAGACTGGAGGGAGCCATGCTCTTCTCATTAGCATAACAGATGATGTGTGAGTCAGTGTGCTAGTCAGGCTGGGTAACTTGTTATCAGTAATTAGGAGCTCAGTCATCACAGAGACAGAATGGCTATAAATACGAAGGTCAACTCCTCCACTCTGTCAGAGGACATACAGTGCCTTCGAGAAAGTATGCAGACCACTTGATCCCCCCCCCCCCACATTTCGTTACGTTACATCCTTATTCTAAAATTATTAAATTGTTTTTTTTCCCCTCTCATCAATCTACACACAATAGCCTATAATAACAAAGCAAAAACCGCTTTTTATATATTTGTACTAATTTATTTAAAAAAATTCCAAACTGAAATAACAAATTTACATAAGTATTCAGACCCTTTACTCAGTACTTTGTTGAAGCACCTTTGGTGGCGATTACAGCCTCGAGTCTTCCTGGGTAGGACGCTACAAGCTTGGCACACCTGTATTTGGGGAGTTTCTCCCATTCTTCTCTGCAGATCCTCTCCAGCTCTGTCAGGTTGGACAGGGTTTAGTCCAGGGTTTTCTAAACTCGGTCCTGTTTTTTTTTCCCCCTATCACTACACAGCTGATTCAAATAACCAACTCATCATCAAAGATTTGATCATTTAAATCAGCAATGTAGTGCAATGTAGGGCAAAAACCCTATTGAACCCAGGGAAGGCTCTGGGAAACAATGTAGTGCTAGGGGCACAAACCCTATTGAACCCAGGGAAGGCTCTGGGAAACAATGTAGTGCCGGGGCAAAAACCCTATTGAACCCAGGGAAGGCTCTGCGAAACAATGTAGTGCTAGGGGCAAAAACCCTATTGAACCCAGGGAAGGCTCTGGGAAACAATGTAGTGCTAGGGGCAAAAACCCTATTGAACCCAGGGAAGGCTCTGGGAAACAATGTAGTGCTAGGGGCAAAAACCCTATTGAACCCAGGGAAGGCTCTGGGAAACAATGTAGTGCTAGGGGCAAAAACCCTATTGAACCCAGGGAAGGCTCTGGGAAACAATGTAGTGCTAGGGGCAAAAACCCTATTGAACCCAGGGAAGGCTCTGGGAAACAATGTAGTGCTAGGGGCAAAAACCCTATTGAACCCAGGGAAGGCTCTGGGAAACAATGTAGTGCCGGGGCAAAAACCCTATTGAACCCAGGGAAGGCTCTGGGAAACAATGTAGTGCTAGGGCAAAAACCCTATTGAACCCAGGGAAGGCTCTGGGAAACAATGTAGTGCTAGGGCAAAAACCCTATTGAACCCAGGGAAGGCTCTGGGAAACAATGTAGTGCCTGGGCAAAAACCCTATTGAACCCAGGAAGGCTCTGGGAAACAATGTAGTGCTAGGGCAAAAACCCTATTGAACCCAGGGAAGGCTCTGGGAAACAATGTAGTGCTAGGGCAAAAACCCTATTGAACCCAGAAAGGCTCTGGGAAACAATGTAGTGCTAGGGCAAAAACCTATTGAACCCAGGGAAGGCTCTGGGAAACAATGTAGTGCTAGGGAAAAAACCCTATTGAACCCAGGGAAGGCTCTGGGAAACAATGTAGTGCTAGGGCAAAAACCCTATTGAACCCAGGGAAGCTAGGCTCTGGGAAACAATGTAGTGCTAGGGGCAAAAACCCTATTGAACCCAGGGAAGGCTCTGGGAAACAATGTAGTGCTAGGGCAAAACCCTATTGAACCCAGAGAAGGCTCTGGAAACAATGTAGTGCCTGGGCAAAAACCCTATTGAACCCAGGGAAGGCTCTGGGAAACAATGTAGTGCTAGGGGCAAAAACCCTATTGAACCCAGGGAAGGCTCTGGGAAACAATGTAGTGCTAGGGGCAAAAACCCTATTGAACCCAGAGAAGGCTCTGGGAAACAATGTAGTGCTAGGGCAAAAACCTATTGAACCCAGGGAAGGCTCTGGGAAACAATGTAGTGCTAGGGAAAAACCCATTGAACCCAGGGAAGGCTCTGGGAAACAATGTAGTGCTAGGGGCAAAAACCAGAACCCAGGGAAGGCTCTGGGAAACAATGTAGTGCTAGGGGCAAAAACCCTATTGAACCCAGGGAAGGCTCTGGGAAACAATGTAGCAGCTAGGGGCAAAAACCCTATTGAACCCAGGGAAGGCTCTGGGAAACAATGTAGTGCTAGGGGCAAAAACCCTATTGAACCCAGGGAAGGCTCTGGGAAACAATGTAGTGCTAGGGGCAAAAACCCTATTGAACCCAGGGAAGGCTCTGGGAAACAATGTAGTGCTAGGGGCAAAAACCCTATTGAACCCAGGGAAGGCTCTGGGAAACAATGTAGTGCTAGGGGCAAAAACCCTATTGAACCCAGGGAAGGCTCTGGGAAACAATGTAGTGCTAGGGGCAAAAACCCATTGAACCCAGGGAAGGCTCTGGGAAACAATGTCAAAAAAACCCTATTGAACCCAGGGAAGGCTCTGGGAAACAATGTAGTGCTAGGGGCAAAAACTCTAATGAACCCAGGGAAGGCTCTGGGAAACAATGTAGTGCTAGGGGCAAAAACCCTATTGAACCCAGGGAAGGCTCTGGGAAACAATGTAGTGCCTGGGCAAAAACCCTATTGAACCCAGGGAAGGCTCTGGGAAACAATGTAGTGCTAGGGCAAAAACCTATTGAACCCAGGGAAGGCTCTGGGAAACAATGTAGTGCTAGGGCAAAAACCCTATTGAACCCAGAGAAGGCTCTGGGAAACAATGTAGTGCTAGGGCAAAAACCTATTGAACCCAGGGAAGGCTCTGGGAAACAATGTAGTGCTAGGGAAAAAACCCTATTGAACCCAGGGAAGGCTCTGGGAAACAATGTAGTGCTAGGGCAAAAACCCTATTGAACCCAGGGAAGGCTCTGGGAAACAATGTAGTGCTAGGGGCAAAAACCCTATTGAACCCAGGGAAGGCTCTGGGAAACAATGTAGTGCTAGGGCAAAAACCTATTGAACCCAGAGAAGGCTCTGAAACAATGTAGTGCCTGGGCAAAAACCCTATTGAACCCAGGGAAGGCTCTGGGAAACAATGTAGTGCTAGGGGCAAAAACCCTATTGAACCCAGGGAAGGCTCTGGGAAACAATGTAGTGCTAGGGGCAAAAACCCTATTGAACCCAGGGAAGGCTCTGGGAAACAATGTAGTGCTAGGGCAAAAACCTATTGAACCCAGAGAAGGCTCTGCAATGTAGTGCCTGGGCAAAAACCCTATTGAACCCAGGGAAGGCTCTGGGAAACAATGTAGTGCTAGGGCAAAAACCCTATTGAACCCAGGGAAGGCTCTGGGAAACAATGTAGTGCTAGGGGCAAAAACCCTATTGAACCCAGGGAAGGCTCTGGGAAACAATGTAGTGCTAGGGCAAAAACCCTATTGAACCCAGGGAAGGCTCTGGGAAACAATGTAGTGCTAGGGGCAAAAACCCTATTGAACCCAGGGAAGGCTCTGGGAAACAATGTAGTGCTAGGGCAAAAACCTATTGAACCCAGAGAAGGCTCTGGGAAACAATGTAGTGCCTGGGCAAAAACCTATTGAACCCAGGGAAGGCTCTGGGAAACAATGTAGTGCTAGGGCAAAAACCCTATTGAACCCAGGGAAGGCTCTGGGAAACAATGTAGTGCTAGGTGCAAAAACCCTATTGAACCCAGGGAAGGCTCTGGGAAACAATGTAGTGCTAGGGGCAAAAACCTATTGAACCCAGGGAAGGCTCTGGGAAACAATGTAGTGCTGGGCAAAAACCTATTGAACCCAGGGAAGGCTCTGGGAAACAATGTAGTGCTAGGAAAAACCTATTGAACCCAGGGAAGGCTCTGGGAAACAATGTAGTGCTAGGGCAAAAACCCTATTGAACCCAGGGAAGGCTCTGGGAAACACTGTAGTGCTAGGGGCAAAAACCCTGGGAAGGCTCTGGGAAACAATGTAGTGCCTGGGCAAAAACCCTATTGAACCCAGGGAAGGCTCTGGGAAACAATGTAGTGCTAGGGCAAAAACCCTATTGAACCCAGAGAAGGCTCTGGGAAACAATGTAGTGCTAGGGGCAAAAACCCTATTGAACCCAGGGAAGGCTCTGGGAAACACTGGTCTCGTCTGTACGGATGACGGCTGGTCAGAACTGTTAGAGCAGCTGTTGTTAGAGCAGGGATGGGTTTAGATAGATGACTTGACGACGTGTGGGAGTCTCATCATGTTATGTTGTCAACAGCAATTCACTGACGCTCAATTAGATTTTTTTTTCAATCAAACAATTTCAAGAATAACGTCAAAATAAATCATCGTCATATATGTCGTTTAGCAGAAGCTTTTTTTTTCCAGAGAGACTTACAGTCCACAGTGTCCCAAAAGGGAGACTATTTCCTTTAAATCGATCACTACTTTTAACCAGAGCCCTATGGAGTCCTGATCTGAAGTAATGCACTGGAATAGGGTGCCGGTTGGAGCTAAGCCAACAACAACAACCTTCGCTAGGTGGTTGAATCCCCTGTAGACCGAACACACTAGCCTGGTGACATCCTGGCATTTCCGTAGCGTTGGATTTACACGGTAAACTAGGCCTGAGGGGGCCGTGCTGTTGATGCCAACAGAGAGGTCAAATAATCCCTGTTTTTGTGCTTCGCCCCCCACAGCTCTCAACCCCTTATACATCTTCTGACTTGGTGATATTTCTACCGTCTCTGGGGAACTTGTTTTGTTTCATTTGACATTTCTGCAGCAATTCTGTGGTCTTTGTGTGAGTCCCCAAACGGCATCCTATTTCTTTTATAGTGCACTACTTTTGACCAGGGCCCATAGGGCTTTACTCCAAAGTATTGCACTAGGGTATATAGGAAATAGAGTGTAATTTGGGACACAACTTTGCCTTCTTTGTTGATCATGAGCATCCCAGGGGTGGAGGGGTAGAGTGAAACGTGGTAGAAGCAAGCTAGGCCTCTCCTCTATGCTCTTTATCTGGAATGAGGCTCCAGAACACCGACAGACAGCTGGCGCTCCAGAACACCGACGGACAGCTAGCGCTCCAGAACACCGACAGACAGCTAGCGCTCCAGAACACCGACAGACAGCTAGCGCTCCAGAACACCGACAGACAGCTAGCGCTCCAGAACACTGACAGACAGCTGGCGCTCCAGAACACCGACAGACAGCTAGCGCTCCAGAACACCGACAGACAGCTAGCGCTCCAGAACACCGACAGACAGCCAGCGCTCCAGAACACTGACAGACAGCTGGCGCTCCAGAACACCGACAGACAGCTAGCGCTCCAGAACACCGACAGACAGCTAGCGCTCCAGAACACCGACAGACAGCTAGCGCTCCAGAACACCGACAGACAGCTGGCGCTCCAGAACACCGACAGACAGCTAGCGCTCCAGAAAACCGACAGACAGCTAGCACTCCAGAACACTGACAGACAGCTAGCGCTCCAGAACACTGACAGACAGCTATAGCGCTCCAGAACACTGACAGACAGCTAGCGCTCCAGAACACCGACGGACAGCTAGCGCTCCAGAACACCGACGGACAGCTAGCGCTCCAGAAAACCGACAGACAGCTAGCACTCCAGAACACTGACAGACAGCTAGCGCTCCAGAACACTGACAGACAGCTATAGCGCTCCAGAACACTGACAGACAGCTAGCGCTCCAGAACACCGACGGACAGCTAGCGCTCCAGAACACCGACGGACAGCTAGCGCTCCAGAACACAGACGGACAGCTAGCGCTCCAGAACACCGACGGACAGCTATAGGAACCCTATGGGGCCTGGTCAGTGCACTAGAGAGTGAATAGGAACCCTATGGGCCCTGATCAGTGCACTAAAGTGTGAATAGGAACCCTATGGGCCCTGATCAGTGCACTAAAGTGTGAATAGGAACCCTATGGGCCCTGATCAGTGCACTAGAGAGTGGGCCCTGGTCAAAGGTCTCGCATCAAGTCGATAGCGAGCTACCATTACCTCGCAGACGACATATGAGTAGCTCACCAAACTGTCAAAAACAAATCTCCCAAGCATCCGACACTGTAAGCTCCCAGCTGTTATCTAATCAACGCAACATTGACATTATCCCACCCCTAGGTGTAAGCCCCTATTGGCTGAAAAAGTAAAACCTAAAATAATATCTGCCAATTAATTTCCAGCAATATTCCCCTTTCTGTCTGTGTGGTGCAGGCACTTGTCTATCACTCCCTGTGTGGTCAGTAGTCAGCAGTGAATGGCCCCTGTAGCCTGCGGTAGTCAGTAGTGAATGGCCCCTGTAGCCTGCAGTCGACAGTAGTGAATGGCTCTTTTGGTCTGCAGTAGTCAGTAGTGAATGGCCCCTGTAGCCTGCGGTAGTCAGTAGTGAATGGCCCCTGTAGCCTGCAGTCGACAGTAGTGAATGGCTCTTTTGGTCTGCAGTAGTCAGTAGTGAATGGCTCTTTTTGGTCTGCAGTAGTCAGTAGTGAATGGTTCTTTTGGTCTGCAGTAGTCAGTAGTGAATGGCTCTTTTGGTCTGCAGTAGTCAGTAGTGAATGGCTCTTTTGGTCTGCAGTAGTCAGTCGTGAATGGCCCCTGTAGCCTGCGGTAGTCAGCAGTGAATGGCCCCTGTAGCCTGCGGTAGTCAGTAGTGAATGGCCCCTGTAGCCTGCAGTCGACAGTAGTGAATGGCTCTTTTGGTCTGCAGTAGTCAGTAGTGAATGGCTCTTTTGGTCTGCAGTAGTCAGTAGTGAATGGTTCTTTTGGTCTGCAGTAGTCAGTAGTGAATGGCTCTTTTGGTCTGCAGTAGTCAGTAGTGAATGGCTCTTTTGGTCTGCAGTAGTCAGTAGTGAATGGCTCTTTTGGTCTGCAGTAGTCAGTAGTGAATGGCTCTTTTGGTCTGCAGTAGTCAGTAGTGAATGGCTCTTTTTGGTCTGCAGTAGTCAGTAGTGAATGGCCCCTGTTGTCTGCAGTAGTCAGTAGTGAATGGCTCTTTTGGTCTGCAGTAGTCAGTAGTGAATGGCTCTTTTTGGTCTGCAGTAGTCAGTAGTGAATGGCTCTTTTGGTCTGCAGTAGTCAGTAGTGAATGGCTCTTTTGGTCTGCAGTAGTCAGTAGTGAATGGCTCTTTTGGTCTGCAGTAGTCAGTAGTGAATGGCTCTTTTGGTCTGCAGTAGTCAGTAGTGAATGGCTCTTTTGGTCTGCAGTAGTCAGTAGTGAATGGCCCCTGTGGTCTGCAGTAGTCAGTAGTGAATGGCTCTTTTGGTCTGCAGTAGTCAGTAGTGAATGGCTCTTTTGGTCTGCAGTAGTCAGTAGTGAATGGCTCTTTTGGTCTGCAGTAGTCAGTAGTGAATGGCTCTTTTGGTCTGCAGTAGTCAGTAGTGAATGGCTCTTTTGGTCTGCAGTAGTCAGTAGTGAATGGCCCTTTTAGCCTGCAGTAGTCAGTAGTGAATGGCTCTTTTGGTCTGCAGTAGTCAGTAGTGAATGGCCCAGTAGTAGCCTGCAGTAGTCAGTAGTGAATGGCTCTTTTGGTTTGCAGTAGTCAGTAGTGAATGGCTCTTTTGGTCTGCAGTAGTCAGTAGTGAATGGCTCTTTTGGTCTGCAGTAGTCAGTAGTGAATGGCTCTTTTGGTCTGCAGTAGTCAGTAGTGAATGGCTCTTTTTGGTCTGCAGTAGTCAGTAGTGAATGGTTCTTTTGGTCTGCAGTAGTCAGTAGTGAATGGCTATTTTGGTCTGCAGTAGTCAGTAGTGAATGGCTCTTTTGGTCTGCAGTAGTCAGTAGTGAATGGCCCCTTTGGCCTGATTTTCGTACTTTTTACTATAACTTTTAATCTCCAGACATCATTTATCTGTAGGTAAATTATAAAGGTATTCTCTGAAGATGATAATTAGTCCGTGCCGGAGCTGTATAGTGAGGACAGAGCCTCATAATGATCCCACGCTCGTTTTTTCCCCCCTGTGCGTTAAAGTTGAAAAATTTGATCAGGTCAAAAATGTATCTGAACTTACATTTCACAATCTGACATAGTAGTAGGCAACGTTTTAGGCTTTAAATAAGAGATTTACCCCTTTCTAAGCATTGCTGGACAAAGAACTGTTTGAGAGTTTGAATGAACAGCTGCTTCAAGGTGAATGGAGCCAAATCTTCCGGCTCACAGAAAAGACTGCCAATCACTCGTAGCCAGTCGACGTGGTTAGACAGAAATACTTTCCCCCAAAATCCTTCTCAACCAAACGTTAACCGCAAAGTAGGCTTACATGGCAGAAGTATTGTATATCATTTGTATCTATAATTTTTTACATTTGCATATTTTGCCATGAAATGAGCAGTAGCAGTGCAGACCCGTCACTAGACCAGCACATTAGACGACATACTAGATGAGCAATTAAAGGGACTGATTAGCTATTTAAAGTGGATTTACAAACACAACGACAAAAAACATTAGTTATTTTTATTCCAGATTCCCCCCCCAAATTATTATTATTCTAATGTGATTTAAGCATTGACATCAACTCAGAACATCCAATTTCTCTAAGAAAAATTATCATTTTGAGAGCGAAAACCTTCAAAAATATAATTTAATGCTAAATATAATCATACATGGATGATTTCTGTATTTTATAATTTACACATGAATTCTTGAAAATATTTTGGGACTAAATGGACTGTCAAAAATGGACTAATTGAAACAAATATCAAAATATTGTTGTTTTTTTTGGGTGGGGGGGGTTTCCCTTTAACAAATGGACTATCTCCTTGTGCATTCATGTAAATCATTAACATTTGAACTGACAACAGTGACACTTGTTTGACCCGTACGGATATCGATTAGTAGATGAATGATTGCTAATCAGATGATGATGACTGAGCGTTGGATTCATTAATGGAGATCATGATCATTGATTATCACCCACTCAATGAGGCAGCAAATGGACATGGGTACGTCCCAAATAGTACGCAATACCCTAAATATTGCAACAACAACAACATATCACCAGAGCCCTATGTCTCTGGCCAAAAGTAGTGTCCTACAAAGGGAATAGGATTCCATTTTTGGGACACACGCACACACAACATGAAATGTAGATATCACTGTTGATTATGGAATGAATATAGCTTCTCTGATTGGCTCTCATCGAAATATGCTAATTAGCAGCTGCACCTCTTCTTCTTGATGCTCTGATTTAAATATAGCACACGGATGTAATTGGACACGTCTGTGAACAATAATGTAGTGATCGAATGAAGCGCCATACATATGTTTGAGATGTCTGTTAGATTGGTATTTAATGTAGGTAATATAATATTTAGGTTTTTAATATTCAGATATTCACAGTGCTTAATAATAATGTACAAGGTTGCAGGTGTGATTTCAGGGTACAGGGACATTTCTTAGGCTCTGAGCTCCAACATGCAGGACCAAGTGAAATAAAGCAATGACAACGGTAATAATGTTGAAATATAATTATATACGTCATAATAACTGCAGCAGTGATGAATAAATAACATGTCCATTCTGGTGGAGGCTGAGTAAAGACTGAGGGAGTGGGGGGGGAGTGACCATAGAGGGAACAGCAGGCTGAGTAATTACCATAGAGGGGACAGCAGGCAGAGTGAAGACTGAGGGAGTGAGAGGGGGGTGACCATAGAGGGAACAGCAGGCAGAGTAAAGACTGAGGGAGTGGGGGGATGACCATAGAGGGAACATCAAACAGACTAAAGAACCATTGAGGGGGGATTACCATAGAGGGAACAGCAGGCAGAGTGAAGACTGAGGGAGTGAGGGGGGGGGATGACCATAGAGAGAACAGCAGGCAGACTAAAGACTGAGGGAGTGGGGGGATGACCATAGAGGAACAGCAGGCAGACTAAAGGACCATTGAGGGGAGGGGAAATGACCATAGAGGAACAGCAAGCAGACTAAAGGACCATTGAGGGGAGGGGGAATGACCATAGAGGGAACAGCAGGCAGAGTGAAGACTGAGGGAGTGGGGGGAATGACCATAGAGAGAACAGCAAGCAGACTAAAGGACCATTGAGGGGAGGGGGAATGACCATAGAGAGAACAGCAGGCAGAGTAAAGACTGAGGGAGTGGGGGAATGACCATAGAGGAACAGCAAGCAGACTAAATGACCATTGAGGGGAGGGGGAATGACCATAGAGAGAACAGCAGGCAGAGTAAAGACTGAGGGAGTGGGGGAATGACCATAGAGAGAACAGCAAGCAGACTAAATGACCATTGAGGGGAGGGGGAAATGACCATAGAGGGAACAGCAGGCATACTAAAGACCATTGAGTGGAGGGGGAATGACCATAGAGAGAACAGCAGGCAGAGTAAAGACTGAGGGAGGGGGGGGGATGACCATAGAGAGAACAGCAGGCAGACTAAAGGACCATTGAGGGGGAGGGGGAAATGACCATAGAGAGAACAGCAAGCAGACTAAAGGACCATTGAGGGGGAGGGGGGAATGACCATAGAGGGAACAGCAGGCAGAGTGAAGACTGAGGGAGTGGGGGGGAATGACCATAGAGAGAACAGCAAGCAGACTAAATTACCATTGAGGGGGAGGGGGGAATGACCATAGAGAGAACAGCAGGCAGAGTAAAGACTGAGGGAGTGGGGGGGAATGACCATAGAGAGAACAGCAAGCAGACTAAATGACCATTGAGGGGGAGGGGGGAATGACCATAGAGAGAACAGCAGGCAGAGTAAAGACTGAGGGAGTGGGGGGGAATGACCATAGAGAGAACAGCAAGCAGACTAAATGACCATTGAGGGGGAGGGGGGAATGACCATAGAGGGAACAGCAGGCATACTAAAGACCATTGAGTGGAGGGGGGAATGACCATAGAGAGAACAGCAGGCAGAGTAAAGACTGAGGGAGTGGGGGAATGACCATAGAGAGAACAGCAGGCAGTCGAAAGGACCATTGAGGGGGAGGGGGGAATGACCATAGAGGGAACAGCAGGCATACTAAAGACCATTGAGTGGAGGGGGGAATGACCATAGAGGGAACAGCAGGCATACTAAATGACCATTGAGTGGAAGGGGGAATGACCATAGAGGGAACAGCAGGCATACTAAAGACCATTGAGTGGAGGGGGGAATGACATTAGGGGGAGCAGCAGGCAGAGTGAAGCCTGAGGGGGAGGGGGGATTGACAATAGAGGGAACAGCAGGCAGAGTAAAGAATGAGGTGGAGGGGGGAATGATCATAGGGGGAGCAGCAGGCAGAGTAAAGGACCATTGAGGAGGAGGGGGGGATGACCATAGCGGGAACAGCAGGCAGACTAAAGGACCATTGAGGAGGAGGGGGGAATGACCAAAAAGGGAACAGCAGACAGACTAAAGGATCATTGAGACGGAGGGGGGAAATGACCATAGCAGGAACAGCAGACAGACTAAAGGACCATTGAGACGGAGGGGGGAAATGACCATAGCGGGAACAGCAGGCAGACTAAAGGACCATTGAGACGGAGGGGGAAATGACCATAGCGGGAACAGCAGGCAGACTAAAGGACCATTGAGACGGAGGGGGAAATGACCATAGCGGGAACAGCAGGCAGACTAAAGGACCATTGAGACGGAGGGGGGAAATGACCATAGCGGGAACAGCAGACAGACTAAAGGACCATTGAGGGGTTAGAGTGTAGAGGGGGCAGGGTAGCCTAGTGGTTAGAGTGTAGAGGGGGCAGGGTAGCCTAGTGGTTAGAGTGTAGAGGGGGCAGGGTAACCTAGTGGTTAGAGTGTAGGGGTGGCAGGGTAGCCTAGTGGTTAGAGTGTAGAGGTGGCAGGGTAGCCTAGTGGTTAGAGTGTAGAGGTGGCAGGGTAGCCTCGTGGTTAGAGTGTAGAGGCGGCAGGGTAGCCTAGTGGTTAGAGTGTAGAGGCAGCAGGGTAGCCTAGTGGTTAGAGTGTAGAGGCAGCAGGGTAGCCTAGTGGTTAGAGTGTAGAGGCAGCAGGGTAGCCTAGTGGTTAGAGTGTAGGGGTGGCAGGGTAGCCTAGTGGTTAGAGTGTAGGGGCGGCAGGGTTGCCTAGTGGTTAGAGTGTAGAGGTGGCAGGGTAGCCTAGTGGTTAGAGTGTAGGGTCGGAAGGGTAGCCTAGTGGTTAGAGTGTAGAGGCGGCAGGGTTGCCTAGTGGTTAGAGTGTAGAGGTGGCAGGGTAGCCTAGTGGTTAGAGTGTAGGGGCAGGCAGGGTTGCCTAGTGGTTAGAGTGTAGAGGTGGGTGCAAGTAGCCCCGAGTGGTTAGAGTGTAGAGGCAGTTAACCCACTGTTCCTAGACCAGTTAACCCACTGTTCCTAGACCAGTGGCCCACTGGACCAGTTAACCCACTGTTCCTAGTGGTTAACCCACGTTCCTAGGCCAGTTAACCCACTGAAGACCAGTGCAACTGTTCCTAAAGTTAACCCACTGTTCCTAGGTGACAAGGTACAAATTCTAGTCCAGTTAACCCACTGAACCTAGACCAGTTAACCCACTGTTCCTAGACCAGTTAACCCACTGTTCCTAGACCGTCATTGAAAATAAAAATTTGTTCTTAACTGACTTGCCTAGTAAAATAAAGGTAAAAATAAATAATGTAGAAGCAGGTGGGTATAACGACCTGAGCTAAGGAGAGATTGAACATGTCAGAGAACACAACAGTAGGCTGGACAATTGAACAAGTCAAAATTCGACCAAGGCTGAAAACAGAACGTTGTACGAGGTGGAACATTAGCGCGAGGCCATCGCAAATCAATTGAAACAAACCTTCGCTGAACCTCTTCTGACTCGAATGATGCTTAGAATTCCATTTCCCTTAAATGACACCCCCAAAAAAAAAAAAATGATCCTCCATTTTTATTATACCACTATGCATATTTCATGTTTTGTTAATTTCAGTGTTGCCTTGTATTACATTTACATTTAAGTCATTTAGCAGACGCTCTTATCCAGAGCGACTTGTATAATGTATAGTTCATATTACAATTTGATAGACAACTCTCAGATCTTTCTTGATGGTTTATTCCCTGTAGTTCACAACAACAGTCTTGATGGTTTATTCCCATAGTTCACAACAACAGTCTTGATGGTTTATTCCCATAGTTCACAACAACAGTCTTGATGGTTTATTCCCATAGTTCACAACAACAGTCTTGATGGTTTATTCCCATAGTTCACAACAACAGTCTTGATGGTTTATTCCCTGTAGTTCACAACAACAGTCTTGATGGTTTATTCCCTGTAGTTCACAACAACAGTCTTGATGGTTTATTCCCTGTAGTTCACAACAACAGTCTTGATGGTTTATTCCCTGTAGTTCACAACAACAGTCTTGATGGTTTATTCCCTGTAGTTCACAACAACAGTCTTGATGGTTTATTCCCATAGTTCACAACAACAGTCTTGATGGTTTATTCCCTGTAGTTCACAACAACAGTCTTGATGGTTTATTCCCTGTAGTTCACAACAACAGTCTTGATGGTTTATTCCCTGTAGTTCACAACAACAGTCTTGATGGTTTATTCCCTGTAGTTCACAACAACAGTCTTGATGGTTTATTCCCTGTAGTTTACAACAACAGTCTTGATGGTTTATTCCCATAGTTCACAACAACAGTCTTGATGGTTTATTCCCTGTAGTTCACAACAACAGTCTTGATGGTTTATTCCCTGTAGTTCACAACAACAGTCTTGATGGTTTATTCCCTGTAGTTCACAACAACAGTCTTGATGGTTTATTCCCATAGTTCACAACAACAGTCTTGATGGTTTATTCCCTGTAGTTCACAACAACAGTCTTGATGGTTTATTCCCATAGTTCACAACAACAGTCTTGATGGTTTATTCACTGTAGTTCACAAAAACAGTCTTGATGGTTTATTACCTGTAGTTCACAACAACAGTCTTGATGGTTTATTCCCATAGTTCACAACAACAGTCTTGATGGTTTATTCCTGTAGTTTACAACAACAGTCTTGATGGTTTATTCCCATAGTTCACAACAACAGTCTTGATGGTTTATTTCCTGTAGTTCACAACAACAGTCTTGATGGTTTATTCCCTGTAGTTCACAACAACAGTCTTGATGGTTTATTCCCTGTAGTTCACAACAACAGTCTTGATGGTTTATTCCCTGTAGTTCACAAAAACAGTCTTGATGGAGTCAGATGAAAAATAAAATGTTCTATAGACCTCTATGATCATATTAATTGCATAGTCTTATTATGGGTTGCATGTGAGGTATATAGAATATGCTTATATATGATAAATACTACCCCACTACAGGGCTAATCCCTTAGTGTAGTAAGTAGTGCACTTTACAAATGGAATAGGATGCCATTTGGGATAGTTTCTGAGGCCCAGCCGTGATGGAGAGCATCAGAGAGGACGCGAGACGCCAGCAGGCAGTGTAAAGTGGTGTTTAACAGACTAATAATAAAACGAGGAGGTGTGTTTACACATGACCTGTCCTAGAGGAATTCAATATGAGGAGTGTATTCTGTTTACATTAAGCTTTTGTAGGTAAATGGGAACCGTACCATTCCTCTCAACGTTTATGAGTACAAAGGACGTGTCCCAAATCACCATGTTCCCTTGTATACTGTAGTAGGGCCCTGGTCAAAAGTAGTGCACTATGTAGGGAATTTAGGTTGCCATTTGGAACGCAGATTCAATTCTTCTAGCTAACGCCTCCTTCTTACCACAGTACTGCTGTGCCTCTTATGTCTATTAGAAACAGTTGTATAATGGTTAAATATCCTACAAAATGAAGAAGTGTCCTAGGCTATCCCGCTTCCAGACCGGATCGGTTTTCACTGATCGTTTTATATTGTTGAGCCATTAATGTCCCTTTAAAGACAAACAGTCCTTCCATTTCTCACCCAACTCATCTTTCTGCTACTACTTTCATCCTCTGTGTGTGTGTGTGTGTGTGTGTGTGTGTGTGTGTGTGTGTGTGTGTGTGTGTGTGTGTGTGTGTGTGTGTGTGTGTGTGTGTGTGTGTGTGTGTGTGTGTGTGTGTGTGTTTCTGGTTGGTTCCTAGAGGAAGTACTATCTCAGTCAGTGTCCGGAGGTATTCACAGTCGGGGAGAGCTGCAGCGGGGTTACCAAAATGTATATATTTGTTGGTTTTGTTTTGTTTTACATTAAGAGTACAGATTATTGTATGGGAAAATGTAGAAATGTTTTTGAAAAAGATAATTTGAAAGATAAAATTTTATTGAGTCAATGTATTTATTGTTTTCTTTTAATTTTGATAAGAGATGAAAATGCAATTAATTTATTTGTTGAAGTAAAAATCGAAATTTTTCCAATTTTAAGACTGTGTCATTAAATTTGGGGTAGGGTGGGGTCCCAAGATATTATTTGGAAGAAAATGTGGTCCCCAGAAATTCTCCAAATACAGGTGTGGCAAGCATCATACCCAAGAAGATTCAATGCTGTAATCGCTGCCAAAGGTTGTGCAACAAAGTACTGAGTAAAGGGTCTGAATAATTATGTAAATGCAATATTTCAGTTTTTTTCATTTAAAACATAAATTAGCAAACATTTCTAAAACACGGTTTTATCTTTGACATTATCGGGATTATGTGTATAGATTGATGAGGGGGGAAAAAAACTATTTTAGAATAAGGCTGTAACGTAACAAAATGTGGAAAATGTCAAGGGGTCTGAATACTTTTTGAAGACACAGTATATATATATATATATATATAGTGAAAAATGTACCATTTGAGACTGAACTCTGCAGAGGGAGTTCTCTCAGAGACCAGGGCCGGCTAGGCTTCACTCTAGAATACCAAGGAGGTTAATCCATGCTTATGTACTGATTGAGAATCATTGGGTGGTTGGCTGGCCTGGCTGTAGGTCAGGACTGTTCTGATTTATTTAGTAATAATTGATTTTCATTTCTTCTAAAAATATATTTCTTATTCTCATTCAGCCAAGAATACCAATACCACCTCGGGCATTACATAGCTGCTTTAGCACAGTCACATGATGATGAAACCTACAGTTACATACCTGTATTAACTTCCTGGAACAGTGATAATGAACCCTACAGTATAGTCCATTACTTTTGACCAGAGACCTATGACCCTATGGAACCTATGGACCCTATGTGCCCTTGTCAAAAGGTAGTGCACTATAATGGAATAGGGTGTTCATTGGGATCCATGTTTTTTAGGACGGCACTGTTTTTCATGGTTCGGTCTAGGCCCCTTAGTTCCAGTGAAGGGAAATCATGACTCTACGGCATACAATGACATTCTAGACCATTCTGTGCTTCCAACCTTGTGGCAACAGTTTGGGGAATGACCTTTCCTGTTTCAGCATGACAATGCCACCGTGCATAAAGCGAGGTCCATACAGAAATGGTTTGTCGAGGTCGGTGTGAAAGAACTTGACTGGTCTGCTCACAGCCCTGACCTGAACCACATCGAACACCTTTGGGATGAATTAAAATGCCGAATGCAAGCCAGGCCTAATCGCCCAACATCACTAATGCACTTGTAGCTGAATCGAAGCAAGTCCCTGCAGCAATGTTCCAACATCTAGTGGAAAGCCTTCCCAGAAGAGTGGAGGCTGTTATAGCAGCAATGTTCCAACATCTAGTGGAAAGCCTTCCCAGGAGAGTGGAGGCTGTTATAGCAGCAATGTTCCAACATCTTCCCAGTGGAAAGCAATGTTCCAACATCTAGCCTTCCCAGAAGAGTGGAGGCTGTTATAGCAGCAATGTTCCTACATCTAGTGGAAAGCCTTCCCAGAAGAGTGGAGGCTGTTATAGCAGCAATGTTCCAACATCTAGTGGAAAGCCTTCCCAGAAGAGTGGAGGCTGTTATAGCAGCAATGTTCCAACATCTAGTAGAAAGTCTTCCCAGAAGAGTGGAGGCTGTTATAGCAGCAATGTTCCAACATCTAGTGGAAAGCCTTCCCAGAAGAGTGGCAGGCTGTTATAGCAGCAATGTTCCAACATCTAGTGGAAAGCCTTCCCAGAAGAGTGGAGGCTGTTATAGCAGCAATGTTCCAACATCTAGTGGAAAGCCTTCCCAGAAGAGTGGAGGCTGTTATAGCAGCAAAGGGGTGACCAACTCCATACTAATGCCCATGATTTTGGAATGAGATCTTCGACGAGCAGGTGTCCACATACTTTTGGTTGTGTTCCACATATACAGTGTATTCGGTAAGTATTCAGACCCTTTGACTTTTTCCAAATTTTGTTACGTTACAGCTGTCGTGTCTTTACTCTCATTAAATTGAAGACTTAGTTTTTATCAAAGATTCTCTGTAATTAGTATTTTTATTAAATGTTTTTATTTCACCTTTATTTAACCAGGTAGGCTAGTTGAGAACAAGTTCTCATTTGCAACTGCGACCTGGCCAAGATAAAGCATAGCAGTGTGAGCAGACAACACAGAGTTACACATGGAGTAAACAATTAAGTCAATAACACAATAGGAAGAAAAAAAAGGGGGAGTCTATATACATAATGTGCAAAAGGCATGAGGAGGGAGGCGAATAATTACAATTTTGCAGATTAACACTGGAGTGATAAATGATCAGATGGTCATGTACAGGTAGAGATATTGGTGTGCAAAAGAGCAGAAAAGTAAATAAATAAAAACAGTATGGGGATGAGGTAGGTAAAAATGGGTGGGCTATTTGCCGATAGACTATGTACAGCTGCAGCGATCGTTTAGCTGCTCAGATAGCAGATGTTTGAAGTTGGTGAGGGAGATAAAAGTCTCCAACTTCAGCGATTTTCAATTCGTTCCAGTCACAGGCAGCAGAGAACTGGAACGAAAGGCGGCCAAATGAGGTGTTGGCTTTAGGGATGATCAGTGAGATACACCTGCTGGAGCGCGTGCTACGGATGGGTGTTGCCATCGTGACCAGTGAACTGAGATAAGGCGGAGCTTTACCTAGCATGGACTTGTAGATGACCTGGAGCCAGTGGGTCTGGCGACGAATATGTAGCGAGGGCCAGCCGACTAGAGCGTACAAGTCGCAGTGGTGGGTGGTATAAGGTGCTTTAGTGACAAAACGGATGGCACTGTGATAAACTGCATCCAGTTTGCTGAGTAGAGTGTTGGAAGCTATTTTTATTTATATTACGCGATCAAACTGATTAATCATGTAACTGTAATTAACTAGGAAGTCGGGGCACCAAGGACAATATTCAGATTACAAAGTTATCATATCCTAAAATAACTTTTCAGATATTTTATTTCTGATCAAATAGTCTTCTGATTAATGAATTATTTACTTTACCTCACGTTAGTCTCATTCCAAACATCGTAAATGGTTGGTTATCTGCACGAACCCAGTCTTCACTATGAGTCATCCATACATCAATTGTCTTAAATCATTTATTTATTACTAATTAAGTCATTCACAGAAATGCATAAACAAACAAAGTAAATATGGTTACAAGAAATGATAGGGGAATGTGCCCTAGTGGGCTAAACCGGCATCGTGGACAAAAGGGGGAGTCAGCTGAGAAGTCACTACAGAGTTGATAATTCTAACAATTGAAATGCTAATCCTTTGCACATGAACGCTCACTCATTCGGGATCAATTGCAATCAATATATATATTTACACTCAGTGTGTCGTTTCGATCGCTGTTGAAAAGTTTGTTTCTGTTGGAGAGTTTCGTCCTCTCTCTCCCACTCTCTCTGTCTTGGTTAGAGGGGATAGTTCAGAGTGACATTCATTCATGTGTTATAGAATGGATGTTTCGGTGGTTGTCGTTCTTCGCGTTCAATGATACCGAATTCCTAGCTGCAGACTAGTAATTAATATCAAAGACTTGTTCTTATTCTGTCGGTATCGATAGTCTAAGAGTTTAACCACGTGATATGGTTAAAAGTTTCAGCAATGGTCTACACCCTTTGTACTCCCGTGATTGAGAGAAACTTTGAGAATTTCTCAAAGTTGGGTTTTATTCGGAATTGCAGAAAAGGGGCTGTCCCAGGATGCCTGACCCTAACTGGGCTCACGGACGGTCCTCTGATTTAGTTCAACTCAAAAGGGAATTAGAGTTTCCTTCATTAAACAGTCCAAAATCACATAATAAAATTGTGTAAACAGTATCATACTCACTAATTCATCTTATTCAACAATTAGATGTAAACCTCATATCTGAGGCTATTATATAAACAGCTTTATGTTAATGTGGCCACACCGTCTCCCATGACCTTCCCTAAGTTGTGACAAACGGACCAGTTCGTAGCTGGATTCTTCACCGATCTTTTATACTTTCTCCGGAACATAAATGTTGTTCGGACCTCAAGTTCTGTGAGGTGGAAGAAATGTCCTTGTTCTCTATGAAAATGTACTCTCTCTTATACTGTGTGGCCATGAGGCAGGGTCTTCTCAGGAATTTACGACCTCTCTCTGACCGCAGCAGACTAGTAGAAGGAGGCAGGGGGAGGGGGATGGGCTTGCTGTACACAAAGAGGGCAACGTCATGACACAGCCTAATTCTAAAATTGAATAAATAGTTTACCCCCCTCGTCAATCAACACACAATACCCCATAATGACAAAGCAAAAACTGAACTATCACATACACAAGAAAACATCCATGAAACGACTTGCAAAATGAATAGGAAATATAATCAAAGATGTTGTCAAGGTTATAAATAGCGACTTTTTTTATTGAAATAATAAAAGTGTCCTTTAAACTTTGCTTTCGTCAAAGAATCCCCCATTTGCATCAATTACAGCCTTGCAGACCTTTGGCATTCTGGTGGTCAATTTCCTGAGGTCATCTGAAGAGATTTCACCCCCTGCATCCTGAAGCCCCTCCCACAAGTTGTATTGACTTGATGGGCACTTCTTACGTACCATACGGTCAAGCTGCTCCCACAACCGCTCAGTAGGGTTGAGATCCGGTGACTGTGCTGGACACTCCATTATAGACAGAATACCAGCTGACTGCTTCTTCCCTAAATAGTTCTTGCATAGTTTGGAGCTGTGCTTTGGGTCGTTGTCCTGTTGTAGGAGGAAATTGGCTCCAATTGTACTTGTCCTCTTGCTCAATTGTGCCTCCTACTCCTCTTTCTATTCTGGTGAGAGACAGTTTGCGCTGTTCTGTGAAGGGAGTAGTACACAGCGTTGTACGGGATCTTCAGTTTCTTGGCAATTCCTCGCATGGAATAGCCTTCATTTCTCAGAACAAGAATAGACTGACGAGTTTCAGAATAAAGTACTTTGTTTCTGGCCATTTTGAGACTGTAATCAAACCCAGAAATGCTGATGCTCCAGATACTCTATTAGTCTAAAGAAAACCAGTTTTATTCTTCTTTAATCAGATCAACAGTTTTCAGCTGTGCTAACATAATTGCAAAAGTATTTTCTAATGATCAATTAGCCTTTTAAAATCATAAACTTGGATTAGCTAACACAATGTGCCATTGGAACACACGACTGATGGTTGCTGATAATGGGCCTCTGTACGCCTATGTAGATACAGTATTCCATAAAAAAATACAAAAGTAATTTACAACATTAACAATGTCTACACTGTATTTCTGATCAATTTGATATTATTGGAATGGACAAAAAAATGTGCTTTTATTTCAAAAACAAGGACATTTCTAAGTGTAGTGTATATATACAGTACCAGTCAAAAGTTTAGACACACCTATTCACTGAAGGTTAATCTTTAGTTTGACTATTTTCTACATTGTTGAATAATAGTGAAGACATCAAAACTGTGAAATGACACATATGGAATCAAAAAAGTGTTAAACAAATCAATTTATATTTTATTTCAAATTCTTCAAATTCTTCTTCCACCCTTTGCTTCGATGACAGCTTTTTACACTCTTCCCATTCTCTCAACCAGCTTCACCTGGAATGCTTTTCCAACGGTCTTGAAGGAGTTCCCACATATGCTGAGCACTTGTTGGCTGCTTTTCCTTCACTCTGCGGTACCAGTTAATTCCATACAATCTCATTTGGTTTGAGGTCATCAAGGTCATCTGATGCAGCATCAATCTCATTTGGTTTGAGGTCATCAAGGTCATCTGATGCAGCATCAATCTCATTTGGTTTGAGGTCATCAAGGTCATCTGATGCAGCATCAATCTCATTTGGTTTGAGGTCATCAAGGTCATCTGATGCAGCATCACTCTCATTTGGTTTGAGGTCATCAAGGTCATCTGATGCAGCATCAATCTCATTTGGTTTGAGGTCATCAAGGTCATCTGATGCAGCATCAATCTCATTTGGTTTGAGGTCATCAAGGTCATCTGATGCAGCATCACTCTCCTTCTTGTTAGCTCTTGCACAGCGCTCTGTGCAGACCAGTCAAATTCATCCACACCGATCTCGACAAACCATTTCTGTATGGACCTCGCTTTGTGCACGGGGGGCATTGTCATGCTGAAACAGGAAAGGTTAATCCCCAGACTGTTGCCACAATGTTGGAAGCACAGAATCGTATAGAATGTCATTGTATGCTGTAGCGTTAAGATTTCCCTTCACTGGAAGGTGCCTAGCCCGAAATATGAAAAACAGCCCCGAATTGACTTGGAAAGGTGGCATCCTATGACGGTGCCACGTTGAAAGTCAATGAGCATTTCAGTAAGGCCATTCTACTTCCAATGTTCTATGGAGGTTGCATGGCTGTGTGCTGAGGACTCCTCCTCCTGATGATGTGTTACTGATGACTCCTCCTGATGATGTGTTACTGATGGCTCCACCCCCTCCTGATGACTCCTCCTCCTGATGATGTGTTACTGATGACTCCTCCTGATGACTCCTCCTCCTCCTAATGATGTGTTACTGATGACTCCAACTACGGATGATGTGTTACTGATGACTCCTCCTCCTCCTGAAAACTCCTCCTCCTGATGTGTTACTGATGACTCCTCCTCCTAATGACTCCACCTCCTCCTGATGACTCCTCCTTCTAGTAGTGCAGGGCTCTGGTCTAGTAGTGCAGTGCACTATTGTATGAATAGGCTGCTCTTTAGGACCGACTGGGAGATGTTCACAGTGTTAGATAGTTGAAGGGTCCTTGATAACTTGTCACGATGTAGTCGCGGCTCTCAAGAGTGTTGTGATGTTAGATCTGGTCACATCTGTTCGCACGCCGTAATGTGACTTGTCACTTAGGCTCAGCGTGCCAGAACACACAACCAATGACATTATGTCCCAATTATTATGTCACCATCACTTCTTTATGGATATGTCATGTGATGACATGGGTATCGGGTGTGTTTAGGCCTCCAATCCATTTGTCTCTTGTGATTGGTGATGAAGACGTGTAACCAAGCTACTAATACAGCCTTCATCGCAAATGGCCCTCTGTTTCCCCCATAAGTAGTGGGTAGTATATAGTGCACTATGTATAGAATAGGGTTCCATTTGGATAACACTCTAGTCTTCTCCCGTCAGTTAATTACTCCTTTTCAGTAATGTTGTATGAGACAGGTGTTGAAACTACATCCCACACACACACGCACACACATACACACACACACACACACACACACACACACACACACACACACACACACACACACACACACACACACACACACACACACACACACACACACACACACACACACACACAGAGAGAGAGAGAATTGTCTTGGCTAGGCTACAAAGCTCCGGCTACGAAGCTTCTCAGGTAATCTCCCTCGGCGTAATTATGCAAAAATAAAAACGCTAACACTTCAACATCGTTGACAGAAATGTCAACACGTTTTTGTATTTTTTGATTTAATGTACCTAAATGGCTTTATCCCATCTCATGTTTCAGGTAATGTGCTTTTCTATATCTAATGTAAAAGGCTGTATGGTTGCATGGCAACTGGCACGCTATTCCCTATATAATGCATTGTTTTTGACCAGGGCCCATAGGGACACACCGCCAGCCTTGCCCACCCTGGTGTATCCAGTCAGTTGTGTAAACAGTAGAGAGGTAATAATATGGATATTCAGTCCATCTGTGCATATATCTCATATATACGGGGCGGCAGGGTAGCCTAGTGGTTAGAGCGTTGGACTAGTAACCGAAAGGTGGCAAGTTCAAATCCCCGAGCTGTCGTTCTTTCCCTGAACAGGCCGTTAACCCACTGTTCCCAGGCCGTCATTGAAAATAAGAATTTGTTCTTAACTAACTTGCCTAGTTAAATAAAGGTAAAGTAAAAAATAAATATACTGGGGAAATATCTCATTTAACTGCCCCAGTTAAAGGGGCAGTCTGCAGTTGGTACATCAATTTCTCCAAAACATCCCTCAGCTGTTATCCAAAACAATGGCAGGGTGGTGATATACAGTGTCTGGTGTTGTTTGAACTGCAGCTTGCCCCTTTAACCCAAAATAGTGAGGATCCTAATTTACATATTGTTTGCAATTGTATAATGACTCAAAATTAACTTCTAATTAAAATCCCAGGAATTCACAGTTGAATGCAAACAGTGTGAGGTGACTTCCCCACTCAACTCGATTGAAAGTGATTTAACAGAGCTGAGAATAACAAATGATCCTTTTCTCAAGCAAACGGAGTCTGCCTCCAAAATGGCGCCCTACTCCCTATATAGTGCACTACTTTTTACCAGGGCCCCCCGTAGGTATTAGGGTGCCATTTGAGATGCAGCGAGTGTGCTTCATTGAAATGGATATACTCTGAGTAAATGTAGTGTACTGTCAAACAGTGGGAGTATGTTCCTGTCGTGACAAATGTCGCTTTATTATGTCAGGGTTCATTTGATGCTCACTTGCTGTGCTCCCCATTGGTTCATCTGACCATAGCACCGCCTTGTGTTTACTAAAGCACCGCCTGGTGTTTACTAAAGCACCGCCTGGTGTTTACCAAACACTGCCTGGTGTTTACTAATGCACCGCCTGGTGTTTACTAAAGCACCGCCTGGTGTTTACTAAACACTGCCTGGTGTTTACTAATGCACCGCCTGGTGTTTACCAAACACTGCCTGGTGTTTACTAATGCACCGCCTGGTGTTTACTAAACACTGCCTGGTGTTTACTAATGCACTGCCTTGTGTTTACTAAAGCACTGCCTGGTGTTTACTAAAGCACCGCCTGGTGTTTACTAATGCACCGCCTGGTGTTTACTAAAGCACCGCCTTGTGTTTACTATAACACCTCCTGGTGTTTACTAATGCACCGCCTGGTGTTTACTAAAGCACCGCCTGGAGTTTACTAAACGGCATTGGCACTTGGATTACAACCGGTGCTATGGTCAGATGACATGAAGATAGAGCACTTGGCTACGAGTTGAAAAACAGAACCGTATGCAGGACAGTCCCTCATATCTACAGTAAAATATGGGGATGGATCTTGATGTTACGGGGATATTTAGCTTCCACTGTACCAGGTAGTCTAACAGTAGGGCCAATACCTGAAAGGTCACTGGTTTGAGTACCTGAGCTGAGAAGGTGGCTGTTCTGCTGTTCTGCCGTTGACCGAGGCAGTTAAAATCAACTGTGCAACTGGCAGTTTGTTTCAGCTATCCATCATTATCTCTCCTCTGGCAGTTTGTTTCTACTATCCTATTATCTCTCCTCTGGCAGTTTGTTTCTGCTATCCTTCATTATCTCTCCTCTGGCAGTTTGTTTCTACTATCCTATTATCTTTCCTCTGTCAGTTTGTTTCTGGTATCCTATTATATCTCCTCTGGCAGTTTGTTTCTGGTATCCATCATTATCTCTCCTCTGGCAGTTTGTTTCTACTATCCTATTATCTCTCCTCTGGCAGTTTATTTCTGGTATCCATCATTATCTCTCCTCTGGCAGTTTGTTTCTACTATCCTATTATCTTTCCTCTGTCAGTTTGTTTCTGGTATCCTATTATATCTCCTCTGGCAGTTTGTTTCTGCTATTCTTCATTATCTCTCCTCTGGCAGTTTGTTTCTGCTATTCTTCATTATCTCTCCTCTGGCAGTTTGTTTCTACTATCCTTCATTATTTCTCCTCTGGCAGTTTGTTTCTGCTATCCTTCATTATCTCTGCTCTTTCAGTTTGTTTTTGCTATTCTTCATTATCTCTCCTCTCTCCTCTGGCTGTCCTGTTTCTACTCCCCCTCCCAAACCTTCCTGGCCACTGTAAATTCTAATATCCTCTGTAATGGTTATAGCTGCTGTGTAATCTGGTGTGTTCTCTCTCTCTCCCTCTCTCTCTCTCTCTGTCGCTCTCTCTCTCCCTCTCTCTCCTTCTCTCTCTCTCTCTCTTTATCTGAAAGCTACACCAGCATCAAATATACAAAAGTTTAAATGTTCAGATAAGATTAGTTCAGTAGAGGTTCATGGTACCTACAGTATTCTTCTCTAGTTATGTCAGTTCAGTAGAGGTTCATGGTACCTACAGTCTTCTTCTCTTCGTGTCAGTTCAGTAGAGGTTCATGGTAACCATGTGTATGTGACAAATAACATTTGATTTGATTTGATTTGGTACCTACAGTCTTCTTCTAGAGTTATGTCAGTTCAGTAGAGGTTCATGGTACCTACAGTCTTCTTCTCTTCATATCAGTTCAGTAGAGGTTCATGGTACCTACAGTCTTCTTCTCTTCATGTCAGTTCAGTAGAGGTTCATGGTACCTACAGTCTTCTTCTCTAGTTATGTCAGTTCAGTAGAGGTTCATGGTACCTACAGTCTTCTTCTTTCATGTCAGTTCAGTAGAGGTTCATGGTACCTACAGTCTTCTTCTCTTCATGTCAGTTCAGTAGAGGTTCATGGTACCTACAGTCTTCTTCTCTTCATGTCAGTTCAGTAGAGGTTCATGGTACCTACACTCTTCTTCTCTTCGTGTCAGTTCAGTAGAGGTTCATGGTACCTACAGTCTTCTTCTCTTCATGTCAGTTCAGTAGAGGTTCATGGTACCTACAGTCGTCTTCTCTTCATGTCAGTTCAGTAGAGGTTCATGGTACCTACAGTCTTCTTCTCTTCATGTCAGTTCAGTAGAGGTTCATGGTACCTACAGTCTTCTTCTCTTCATGTCAGTTCAGTAGAGGTTCATGGTACCTACAGTCTTCTTCTCTTCATGTCAGTTCAGTAGAGGTTCATGGTACCTACAGTCTTCTTCTCTTCATGTCAGTTCAGTAGAGGTTCATGGTACCTACAGTCTTCTTCTCTTCATGTCAGTTCAGTAGAGGTTCATGGTACCTACACTCTTCTTCTCTTCGTGTCAGTTCAGTAGAGGTTCATGGTACCTACAGTCTTCTTCTCTTCGTGTCAGTTCAGGAGAGGTTCATTGTACCTACAGTCTTCTTCTCTAGTGATGTGGACATGCGATCACACCTCAGGTTTAGAGGGCTGTATTTGATCAGTTTTCCTCTGGAAATTGCTCCATGCGTTGAGGGATAGGTAGAGGGGACGTTGTGGAGGCACTCAGCAGGGAAATAACTGGTGTCTGACTGTGCACACAACACATTAGACTTCTGCTGTAGTCAGCTATATTGTTATTGGTCCACAATGTTCCCAAACTGGATCACTGACATACTCAATGAAAAACAGATGGAGTTAATTTCAGTTCAGGGCTGCGTCCCAATTAGTAACCTATTTCCTATAGTGCACTATTACCCCCATAGGGCCCTGGTCAAAAGTAGTGTACTATTACCCTCATAGGGCCCTGGTCAAAAGTAGTGCACTATTATTATTATTATTATTATTATATTATAGGGGCGGCAGCGTAGCCTAGTGGTTAGAGCGTTGGACTAGTAACCGGAAGGTTGCGAGTTCAAACCCCCGAGCTGACAAGGTACAAATCTGTCGTTCTGCCCCTGAACAGGCAGTTAACCCACTGTTCCCAGGCCGTCATTGAAAATAAGAATCTGTTCTTAACTGCCTTGCCTGGTTAAATAAAGGTAAAATGTAATAAAAATATTTATATTAAATATGGCCCTGGTCAAAAGTAGTGCACTATCCGGACAATAGGATTCCAATTTGAGAAGCAGTGTTATTGGGTCTAATGTTAGTCCTGAAGTCAAACGTAAAACAGAAATGTTGTTTTGGAATGTTATTTTCAGATATTTTAGCGGAGTTCATTAGTATAGTTCATTTATTTTCAGTGCAAGAGAAAACAAAAAACAACATGACAAATTCATTAAAAAAATAAAATAAAAAAGGAAACTAAAACTAAACTACTGGACAATAGCACAAATATTAATAATAGTAATTTAGAGGAATGTTAAACGCTTTGTTGAATGTGTTTTTTAATAGGTTTCTGTTGTTGTCACGGCCGTCGACAGAACTGGACCAAAGCGCAGTGTGGTGAGCGTACATTTTTCCTTTATTTAAAATGACGCCAACAAAACAATAAACCATACAAACCGACCGTGAAGCTTCAGGGCCACAAACAAAGACAACTTCCCACAACGAAAGGAGGGAAAAGGGCCACCTAAGTATGGTTCCCAATCAGAGACAACCATAGACAGCTGTCCCTGATTGAAAACCATACCCGGCCAAAACATAGAAACACAAAATCATAGAAAACAACACATAGAATGCCCTCCCAAAATCACACCCTGACCAAACCAAATAGAGACATAAAAAGGCTCTCTTTGGTCAGGGCGTGACAGTTAAACATTGGGTTGAATGTGTTTTCTAATATTTTTGTGTTTTGGTTAAACATTGGTTTGAATGTGTTTTTTAATAGGTTTTTTTGTGGTTAAACATTGGGTTGAATGTGTTTTTTAATAGGTTTTTTGTGGTTAAACATTGGGTTGAATGTGTTTTTTAATAGGTTTTTTTGTGGTTAAACATTGGGTTGAATGTGTTTTTTAATAGGTTTTTTTGTGGTTAAACATTGGGTTGAATGTGTTTTTAATAGGTTTTTTTTGTGGTTAAACATTGGGTTGAATGTGTTTTTTAATAGTTTTTGTGGTTAAACATTGGGTTGAATGTGTTTTTAATAGGTTTTTGTGGTTAAACATTGGGTTGAATGTGTTTTTAATAGGTTTTTGTGGTTAAACATTGGTTTTGTGTTTTTTGGTTTTTGTGGTTAAAACATTGGGTTGAATGTGTTTTTAATAGGTTTTTTAGTTTTTGGTTAAACATTGGGTTGAATGTGTTTTTTAATAGGTTTTTTTGTGGTTAAACATTGGGTTGAATGTGTTTTTTAATAGGTTTTTTTGTGGTTAAACATTGGGTTGAATGTGTTTTTAATAGGTTTTTTGTGGTTAAACATTGGGTTGAATGTGTTTTTTAATAGGTTTTTTGTGGTTAAACATTGGGTTGAATGTGTTTTTTAATAGGTTTTTTGTGGTTAAACATTGGGTTGAATGTGTTTTTTAATAGGTTTCTGTTGTGGTTAAACATTGGGTTGAATGTGTTTTTTAATAGGTTTCTGTTGTGTGTTTCAGTTGAGGTTGTTCAATGAGGGAGGGAGTTCAATGTGAGTTTTAATTGTGGTTGAAGGTAAGGTTGAAAATGTTTTATAATAGGTTTCATTCTGTAGCGTAACCCTTTCAATCTTTTACCCGTATACACGGGTTGAAAATAGCAGATTTGGGACACCGATAAATGCCTAAATTGGTACACAGTGGCTGTACAAGTAACATGCATGACATCAGACCTCAGGCTCTCTGCTTCATAGCTCTGTATGGGTTTTGACTGACAGCCGTTCTGAACCTGAGCACCGTGCGTGACAAGCTGCCCTCATCCCTTCCTCATAATTGGGCAAATATTTTTGTTGTCCGAGTGAGGGGAAATGCTTCAAAAGAAAGAGGACTCAATGTATTTTGAAAGATGAGAGATGTTGAGAATGATAATAATAAGTACAGCTTTGATGTCATTACAAGACAAACCACACATGTATCCAAATGTTCACTTCACATTTCCATGCAATTTATAATGGGATCATTTTGGGGATTTTCAAACAACAGTAATTTTTCCGAACTGGTACGTTGGGTTGAATGTGTTTTCTAATGGGTTTCTGGAGCTTCACTGATACTATCAGGGGGAAGGTAGGACCCAGATGCAAACCCTGTCGAAGTAACAATGTTTATTACAGCAACAGCAACAGGGGCAAAGGTACAGAACAGCAGGAAGGCTCAGGGTCAGTCAGAGGTCGGAAATCCAGATAGAGGCAAAGGTACAGAATGGCAGGAAGGCTCAGGGTCAGGCAGAGGTCGGAAATCCAGATAGAGGCAAAGGTACAGAACGGCAGGAAGGCTCGGGGTCAGGCAGAGGTCGGAAATCCAGATAGAGGCAAAGGTACAGGATGGCGGGTTCAGGCTCAGGGTCACGCAGAGTGGTCAGGCTGGCGGGTTCAGGGTCAGGGGCAAGCAGAGTGGTCAGGCTGGCGGGTTTAGGGTCAGGGGCAGGTAGAGTGGTCAGGCTGGCGGGTTCAGGGTCAGGGGCAGGCAGAGTGGTCAGGCTGGCGGGTTCAGGGGCAGGCAGAGTGGTCAGGCTGGCGGGTTCAGGCTCAGGGGCAGGCAGAGTGGTCAGGCTGGCGGGTTCAGAGTCAGGGACAGGCAGAGTGGTCAGGCTGGCGGGTTCAGAGTCAGGGACAGGCAGAGTGGTCAGGCTTGCGGGTTCAGAGTCAGGGGCAGGCAAGGGTCAAAAACCAGGAGGGCGAGAAAAAAGAGAGGCTGGGTCAAACCAGGAGCTGACAGGACAAACGCTGGTAAGCTTGACAAAACGAGACAAACTGGCAACAGACAAACAGAAAATACAGGTATAAATACCCAGGGGATAATGTGGAAGATGGGGCGACACCTGGAGGGGGAGGGGGGGGACAAGCACAAAGACGTGTGAAACAGATCAGGGCATGACAGTATATGCTGGATTGAATGTGTTTTCTAATAGGTTTCTGTAGCTTCACTTGGTAGCGGAGAGCACTAATTAAGAGGCCAGCTGGAGACGATGTAGAGCAACCTGTCTACCAGCAGAGAACAAGGCCATCACAACGCACATGTCCTTGGCTCTATTAGCCATCAACCCAGGCTATCTGAAGGTCATGGTGACTATAGTCATTGAGTGTATCTCAAATTGCACCCTACTCCCTATATAGTGCACTACTTTAGATCAGGGCCCTATGGCACCCTATTCCCTATATATAGTGCACTACTTTAGACCAGAGCCCTATGCCACCCTACTCCCTATATAGTGCACTACTTTAGATCAGGGCCCTATGGCACCCTATTCCCTATATATAGTGCACTACTTTAGACCAGAGCCCTATGCCACCCTATTCCCTATATAGTGCACTACTTTTGACCAGGGCCCTATGGCACGCTACTCCCTTATTGACCAGGGTCCATAGGGGAATAGGGCACCATTTGGGACAGTGTTCTGCTCGTCATCCGCTGACCCTCATTCCTCAACTCTGTGTGATTTGTTGTTGTTGTTGTTGTTGTTGTTGTTGTTGTTGTTGTTGCTGTTGCTGTGTCTGGCGTTTTGTTCTTTTGAGTTGCTTTTGTACAGGGTAATCTGTGAAAACATCTTTCTATCAGTCTATCTATCCATCTATCCATCTATCCATCTATCCATCTATCCATCTATCCATCTATCCATCTATCCATCTATCTATCTATATATCTATCTATCTATCTATCTATCTATCTATCTATCTATCTATCCATCTATCTATCTATCTATCTATCTATCTATCTATCTATCTATCTATCTATCTATCTATCTATCTATCTTGTCATGTTGATTATCTTTCATGTAAACATTTTAACATTACACTTCTATATTAACAGTATACAGATGTAGGATCTTAATTTGATCACCCTCCTGTTGCAGGAAATGGAAACATGCAGTGTATTCAAGGTTTAAAAAGGCTTCTAAAGTCATTTCTACAAACTTGACCTAACTAAAAATCCCTCAATCCCTACAGAAATGTCCATTAATTATATTCCACACAATAATTATTGTTGCTGCAAGATTATTTTCCTGTGTGAGAAACTGGTCAAATGAAGACCCTACACCTTCACTGGTGATAAAGATGCTGATGTAGTCTTGTGGAAAGGCCTCGTCATCCATCGACAGGACTAAACTTCATCTCTCCACTCCTTCCCAGAGGGAGAGATACGAAACAAAGAGGCGATGGAAATTAGACATGATTGGTTTTATCATTCGACTTGAAAGGACGTCTGAAGCTAGACCCTGATTCTTTTGTAGTAGTATATTGATATTAATTATTACATTTACTGAGTCCTGGGGGCCCTCGCCTGGTCTCCCCCTGTCACTTTTCTTCTGTCTAACGAGACATCTGTTGTTGCTCAGAGAAAAAACAGACTCTGAATGCATTCCAAATTAACCCTATTCCCTGTATAGTGGCCCTGGTACGTAACCTAGTTCCCTATGTGGGGGAATAGGGTGTCATTTGGTACACACCCCCAGAACAAAGCAGCTCGCCTCTAGAAGCCTAAAATTAAATGAGAAAAAATTAAATGATAGACCAAGGAGTGGGAGGACGAGCAGTGAAATCACATATCTACTCTGCCCCTGCAAGCAGACACCCCAACACCGAAACTAGATGGCTGCCCCTGCAAGCAGACACCCCAATACCGAAACTAGATGGCTGCCCCTGCAGCTCTAGACCAGAACGAGAGACTAGATGGCTCTAGACCAGAACGAGAGACTAGATGGCTCTAGACCAGAACGAGAGACTTGATGGCTCTAGACCAGAACGAGAGACTAGATGGCTCTAGACCAGAACGAGAGACTAGATGGCTCTAGACCAGAACGAGAGACTAGATGGCTCTAGACCAGAACAAGAGACTAGATGGCTCTAGACCAGAACAAGAGACTAGATGGCTCTAGACCAGAACGAGAGACTAGATGGCTCTAGACCAGAACGAGAGACTAGATGGCTCTAGACCAGAACAAGAGACTAGATGGCTTTAGACCAGCACAAGAGACTAGATGGCTCTAGACCAGAACAAGAGACTAGATGGCTCTAGACCAGAACAAGACTAGATGGCTCTAGACCAGAACGAGAGACTAGATGGCTCTAGACCAGAACAAGAGACTAGATGGCTCTAGACCAGAACAAGAGACTAGATGGCTCTAGACCAGAACGAGAGACTAGATGGCTCTAGACCAGAACGAGAGACTAGATGGCTCTAGACCAGAACGAGAGACTAGATGGCTCTAGACCAGAACGAGAGACTAGATGGCTCTAGACCATAACAAGACTAGATGGCTCTAGACCAGAACAAGAGACTAGATAGCTCTAGACCAGAACGAGAGACTAGATGGCTCTAGACCAGAACGAGAGACTAGATGGCTCTAGACCAGAACAAGAGACTAGATGGCTATAGACCAGAACGAGAGACTAGATGGCTCTAGACCAGAACGAGAGACTAGATGGCTCTAGACCAGAACGAGAGACTAGATGGCTCTAGACCAGAACGAGAGACTAGATGGCTCTAGACCATAACAAGACTAGATGGCTCTAGACCAGAACAAGAGACTAGATAGCTCTAGACCAGAACGAGAGACTAGATGGCTCTAGACCAGAACGAGAGACTAGATGGATCTAGACCAGAACGAGAGACGAGATGGCTCTAGACCAGAACAAGACTAGATGGCTCTAGACCAGAACAAGAGACTAGATGACTCTAGACCAGAACAAGAGACTAGATAGTTGTAGACCAGAACGAGAGACTAGACCAGACCAGAACGAGAGACTAGATGGCTCTAGACCAGAACAAGAGACTAGATGGCTTTAGACCAGAACAAGAGACTAGATGGCTCTAGACCAGAACAAGACTAGATGGCTCTCTAGAACAAGACAGATGGCTCTAGACCGGAACGAGAGACTAGATGGCTTTAGACTAGATGGCAGAACAAGAGACTAGATGGCTCTAGACCAGAACAAGAGATGGCTCTAGACCAGAACGAGAGACTGGGCTCTTAGAAAAGCGAGAGACTAGATGGCTCTAGACCAGAACAAGAGACTAGATGGCTTTAGACCAGCACAAGAGAGAGAGAGAGAGAGAGAGAGAGAGAGAGAGAGAGAGAGAGAGAGAGAGAAATAATGTTATTTTTTGAGGGGAGTGGGTGGGGTGGGGTGGGGGAGGGTTGATTTTTGGACTCTGAGATGACTTAACCCCAAGCTGTGTTGAGACACCATGACTCACCTCTGAGTGCCAGGTACAGGACACTGTGGAAACCTAAAAGCCTTCTTGTTCCAAATAATGAAAAAATTATAATTGAGGATAAAAGATTTCCAACCCGCTGAAAATATACCGGATTATAATTACGATGGTTGTCCTCTATCTCCTTCACCCAGATGATAGCAGCAGCCATTGTTGTTTGCATGTTGTATAGTACAGATCTACGGTAGGTAGGCTAGTATAGCCCCGTCTACATACAGAGTACATCCTGAATGGCACCCTATTCCCTGCATAGTGCACTACTTTAGACCAGAGCCCATAGCACCGTATTCCCTACATAGTGCACTACTTTAGACCAGAGCCCATAGCACCCTATTCCCTACATAGTGCACTACTTTAGACCAGGACCCATAGCACCCTATTTCCTACATAGTGCACTACTTTAGACCAGGACCCATAGCACCCTATTTCCTACATAGTGCACTACTTTAGACCAGGACCCATAGCACCCTATTTCCTACATAGTGCACTACTTTAGACCAGGACCCATAGCACCCTATTTCCTACATAGTGCACTACTTTAGACCAGGACCCATAGCACCCTATTTCCTACATAGTGCACTACTTTAGACCAGGACCCATAGCACCCTATTTCCTACATAGTGCACTACTTTAGACCAGGACCCATAGCACCCTATTCCCTACATAGTGCACTACTTTAGACCAGGACCCATAGCACCCTATTCCCTACATAGTGCACTACTTTAGACCAGGACCCATAGCACCCTATTCCCTACATAGTGCACTACTTTAGACCAGGACCCATAGCACCCTATTCCCTACATAGTGCACTACTTTAGACCAGGACCCATAGCACCCTATTCCCTACAGGACCCATAGTGCACTACTTTGCACTACTTTAGACCAGGACCCATAGCACCCTATTCCCTACATAGTGCACTACTTTAGACCAGGACCCATAGCACCCTATTCCCTACATAGTGCACTACTTTAGACCAGGACCCATAGCACCCTGTTCCCTACATAGTGCACTACTTTAGACCAGGACCCATAGCACCCTGTTCCCTACATAGTGCACTACTTTAGACCAGAGCCCTGTGGACCTAGCTGTGCTACAATTGTATAGATCTGCGATAGGTAGGTAGTGTAGAACAGGCAACACATACAGGGGCACTAAAAAAGGGACTAATGAGGGCATTTGGGACTCATGTTCCTAATGACACCAATGGAGACGTGTGTGACCCTGGTCTGTACATTAGAAAAGTCTCAAACACCAGATGAATAAAACGATAATAAATCTAGTCACCAAAATAGCAGCGGCAGACAGACACACAGTAATGATGTGTCTATTGTTACCGGTAGTGTTTTGGTACCAAATCGCACCCTGTTCCCTTTATAGTGCACTACCTTTTGTTTGTGGTATATATTCCTGAATAACTGGATGCTCACATCTTTTTGTCCAGAATATCATGTATACTATAGATATGTACAGATAGAGGATCTTAATTTGAGCCAGTTTGCCACAGCAGGAAAATAATCCTGCAGCAACAGGAAACGTGAATTGTTACGTGGATTTGAACGAATGGACGTTCTTTGTAGAGGCTGATAACATTTTCCGTTAGGACAAATCAAGTCTGACATTTTAAAGTGGAAACAACAAACTTTTATCGAAGCCTTTTTTATACCTTGAAAACACTACAAGTTTGCATTTACTGCTTGTGCAGGACAATTCTCAGCAACAAAAGAGTGATCAAATGAAGATCCTACATCTGTGTTCACTGTTTGTTTGTGTCTGTAGGCAGTTGAACACTGTCGGGGTTATGTATTGTGGCGTTGCGGTCGGATCAAAACCTAATAACTCTCATTTTTTTACACAAGTTAAAAGCAGTAGCTCCTCATCATGAAGATTTCATGGCTCTAGAACCAAGATGTAATATTCAGAATAGGCTCTGAACGTTTTATAATTGTATGTTTATCAATGGTAAAATATGGCATTTCATTTCCCACCATTTCCTGAAAAGTGACTTTTTGTTTTATTTTTTTAAATAAAAGGTGCTCATTGGTCTATTGCTGTGTGTGTGCAGGCAGGCAGTGTTATTTTAACAGTCGTCTCTCGCTCCTTGTGCTTCTTTCCTCTAGCAGACAGATGAATCTAGGTGCAGACCACAGAGTGAGGGCAATGGATTGTGGTTTGCCTCAACCCTGTCACTGTGATAGAGTGCATTACACTGTGAGAGATAATGGGAACCTTCTATTCAGCGTAGCCTGGAATAAAGAGCCTTCCTCCTCATTCATCAACATTGATTACTGTAGGGCCTCTGGCCTGTGCAGCGCAGGGGAAGTGCAGAGGGGCACTACTCCTCACAGGGCCTCACAGGGCCTCTGGGCCGAGCAGAGGGGTACTACTCCTCACAGGGCCTCTGGGCCGAGCAGAGGGGTACTACTCCTCACAGGGCCTCTGGGCCGAGCAGAGGGGTACTACTCCTCACAGGGCCTCTGGGCCGAGCAGAGGGGTACTACTCCTCACAGGGCCGAGCAGAGGGGTACTACTCCTCACAAAGACTCTGCTAAATTGCAGGTGGGAGAGGAGAAATCAGAACAACAACAAAAGCACAGCAATACGGACATTTCGGGCCCGTTAAGAAGCATAGCTTTCCGATTTAGATTTTTTAAAAGGTGAAAACGTGAACCTGCAGCATCGACATAAAGGTTGTGGCTGGTAAAATGTGTGTTTTATAACTACAGAGAGAAAGTAATAAAACTAGAGCTGCTGTATCTTTATAAACAGATATTTTCCAACGTTAATGGAGTATGCATACTATAGTGGAACAATCATTGGGTACTATCTTCTTATTAGGAACAGTTCAATATTCACTGGAGGGGGGGGGTCAAACACTTTTTTTTAATGGGTCACAGGCGATGTTAGTGTGTTTTTTCCCCCTGGTTTACCTTCGCTATTTGTAGGTTTTACTATATACATTCTTCCATCCTAGCTACATTTCCTGATACCCATCCACTATCACCGTCCACAACGTCTAGATCAGGGCAACTCCAGTCCTGGGGGGCGTGAATGGTGTTACACCCCCCATCCACCCTCCCACCCTCCCTCCCTCCCTCACATCCCCTCTCCCTCCCATCCCTCCTCCCTCACATCCCCCCTCCCTCCCATCCCTCCTCCCTCACATCCCTCCCTCCCTCCCTCCCTCCCTCCTCCCTCCCATCCCTCCTCCCTCCCCCATCCCCCTCCCTCCCCCATCCCTCCTCCCTCCCATCCCCCCTCCCTCCCTCCCATCCCTCCCTCCCTCCCTCCCCCTCCCATCCCTCCCTCCCTCCCTCCCTCCCTCCCCCTCCCATCCCATCCCATCCCTCCTCCCCCATCCCTCTCCCATCCCCCCCTCCCTCCCTCCCTCCCATCCCTCCTCCCTCCCATCCCCCCCCTCCATCCCATCCCTCCCCCTCCCTCCCATCCCTCCTCCCTCCCATCCCCCTCCCTCCCTCCATCCCATCCCTCCTCCCTCCCATCCCTCCTCCCTCCCTCCCTGTCCCCCCTCCCTCCCTCCCTCCCTCCCTCCCCTCCCCCTCCCTCCCTCCCACCCCCTTCCTCCCATCCCTCCTCCCTCCCTCCCTCCCTCCCTCCCTCCCTCCCTCCCTCCCTCCCTCCCTCCCTCCCTCCCTCCCTCCCTCCCTCCCTCCCTCCCTCCCTCCCTCCCTCCCCCCCTCCCTCCCCCCTCCCCCCTTCCTCCCTCCCATCCCTCCTCCCCCCTCCCATCCCCCTCCCTCCCTCCCATCCCTCCTCCCTCCCATCCCCTCCCTCCCATCCCTCCCTCCCTCCCATCCCTCCCTCCCTCCCTCCCTCCCCTCCCTCCCTCCCTCCCTCCCTCCCTCCCTCCCTCCTCCCTCCCTCCCTCCCTCCCCCATCCCTCCTCCCTCCCTCCCATCCCACCTCCCTCCCTCCCTCCTTCCCTCCCCCTCCCTCCCATCCTTCCCCCTCCCTCCCTCCCATCCCTCCTCCCCCATCCCTCCTCCCTCCCTCCCATCCCCCTCCCTCCCATCCCATCCCTCCTCCCTCCCATCCCCCATCCCTCCCTCCCACCCCCTCCCTCCCATCCCATCCCCCCCCTCCTTCCCTCCCATCCCTCCCATCCCTCCTTCCTCCCATCCCCCTCCTCCCTCCCTCCCATCTCCCCCTCCCATCCCTAGCAAACACAGCTGATTTAATGTAATTGCATTCTGAACTGAAGATCATGGTTAGTTGATTTATTCAGGTGTGTTAGCTGGAACTGGAGCAAAAGTGTGACACCAATCAGGCCCCCTAAGGACTGGAGTTGCCAAGGTAACGTCGCTCACCCCGCCCCCCCACAGTAGTAATAGTAGTCGTCCTGTAAGAACGTGGCTCCATCAGGAAAGCTTACTGCGCACTCTGCCTCCTCTCCGATCCGATTGGCTAGTCCTCGCCCACCCGGAACCACCTGGAACGCTACAATAGTCGCCTAAATATTTTGCAATTGAACTTTTTTTTCTAAATGTTTTAGCTTTTATGTGTGGCGTAAACCACAGCCAATCACAATGTTTTAATCTGATTAGGCTACTTCACAAAGTCTCCTGTAGACACGCCCACATTCGTCCAATAATATAATCGTAACATCGTCTAAATAGCTTGACATTAACCCGAAGTCATTATATTTTGTTTATTTGTTGTGTGGCGTATTTGGCACAGACACCTGTTACTGGAAAAAAAATATGTTGCATATATTTTATTATGGCATCAAAATGTTGGAAATGTGATTCCCCCCCACTTGCTGATCATTTTATGCAGGCAGCTCTGATCGTGGTGTAATGAGACAGGGCAAGGGAGAGAGGGCTCGTCCGTGGTGTTCGGCGACCACTCAGTCTTGTGTCATCGATAGTGCCACAAAAAAAAAAATGCAGAAATAGCAAAGTCAATATCCACGTTTATAAACATGGGGTCACACGGGGTTATTAATACAGTTTTTTTTGCTATTTGTGGTTGTCAACAATATTTTTTGGTTAATTTAGTAAAAACAATTTTTACAGTACAAGAGGAGGGTCATGTGAAAAAATATATATATTGAGAAGAGGGGGGGGGGCATTTTCTTTTGGAGTGAATCTTGAACTGTCCCTTAGTTGCAATGTTGAAGATAAAAGCATGTCAGAAGCAGGAAGGAGACAGTACAGAGTGTTGATGCCTCGGGGCCGGGACGTCACCAAAACACTGATACATGTGTTATGACTGCTAATGAAGGAGCAACAGCCATCTTCTAAAGGACGCCATTAGTCCTTCCTCCTCGCCCGGAGTGACAGTTTGATAGCAGGCAGCATCACCAATGCATCCCTCCCGCCTTCCTTCCCTGGGACTCTGATAGCAGTGTCAATATCATGATGAAACTGTTCTGACAGCAACACCCGGGAGGAACACTGCGATGATTTACTGTGCCCGAGTGCCAAAACGGCACCCTATTTCCTGCATAGTGCACTACACATCAGGGCTCTGGTGAAAAGTAGTACGCTATGGAGGGAATAGGGTGCTATTTGGGACATAGACGTGTCACCACAGGTTTTGTTTACAGCCTTGTTGGTTTACAAGCCCGTCGACATGGAGCCACAGTGGAGTGTTTTGATCAAGGTCACACCTTGGCATCAACAGTTGGCGGTCTTTAATATTCAGGGGGAAAAACACAATTAAATATGGTTAATTGTTGCTGTATCGTCTCTGGTTAAACGCTCTGCTGGGAGATGTGTACTGCCAAGAAAGACAAGTTGAATTTCAGAACTCAGTTGACTGACATACTGTCTGATCTTTAGGAAACATAGCCAAGGTGTTCTACCAGTGACCAGCCTTAATTTACACCTACCATGGTTCTCACAGTGACCAGACTTAATATAGACCTACCTGGATTCTCCCAGTGACCAGCCTTAATATAGATCTACCATGGTTCTCACAGTGACCAGCCTTAATATAGACCTACCTGGATTCTCCCAGTGACCAGCCTTAATATAGACCTACCATGGTTCTCACAGTGACCAGCCTTAATATAGACCTACCATGGTTCTCCCATTGACCAACCTTAATATAGACCTACCATGGTTCTCCCAGTGACCAGCCTTAATATAGACCTACCATGGTTCTCCCAGTGACCAGCCTTAATTTACACCTACCATGGTTCTCACAGTGACCAGCCTTAATATAGACCTACCTGGATTCTCCCAGTGACCAGCCTTAATATAGATCTACCATGGTTCTCACAGTGACCAGCCTTAATATACACCTACCATGGTTCTCACAGTGACCAGCCTTAATATAGACCTACCTGGATTCTCCCAGTGACCAGCCTTAATATAGATCTACCATGGTTCTCCCATTGACCAACCTTAATATAGACCTACCATGGTTCTCCCAGTGACCAGCCTTAATATACACCTACCACGGTTCTCCCAGTGACCAACCTTAATATAGACCTACCATGGTTCTCCCAGTGACCACCCTTAATATAGACCTACCATGGTTCTCCCAGTGACCAGCCTTAATATGGATCTACCATGGTTCTCCCAGTGACCAGCCTTAATATAGATATACCACGGTTCTCACAGTGACCAGCCTTAATATAGATCTACCATGGTTTTGCCAGTGACCAGCCTTAATATAGATCTACCATGGTTCTCACAGTGACCAGCCTTAATATAGATCTACCATGGTTCTCCCAGTGACCATTTACATTTACATTTAAGTCATTTAGCAGACGCCCTTATCCAGAGCGACCAGGCTTAATATAGACCTACCATGATTCTCCCAGTGACCAGCCTTAATATAGACCTACCTGGATTCTCCCAGTGACCAGCCTTAATATAGACCTACCTGGATTCTCCCAGTGACCAGCCTTAATATAGACCTACCTGGATTCTCCCAGTGACCAGCCTTAATATAGACCTACCTGGATTCTCCCAGTGACCAGCCTTAATATAGACCTACCTGGATTCTCCCAGTGACCAGCCTTAATATAGACCTACCTGGATTCTCCCAGTGACCAGCCTTAATATAGACCTACCTGGATTCTCCCAGTGACCAGTGACTAGCCTTAATATAGATCTACCATGGTTCTCACAGTGACCAGCCTTATTATAGATCTACCATGGTTCTCCCAGTGACCATTTACATTTACATTTAAGTCATTTAGCAGACGCCCTTATCCAGAGCGACCAGGCTTAATATAGACCTACCTGGATTCTCCCAGTGACCAGCCTTAATATAGACCTACCTGGATTCTCCCAGTGACCAGCCTTAATATAGACCTACCTGGATTCTCCCAGTGACCAGCCTTAATATAGACCTACCTGGATTCTCCCAGTGACCAGCCTTAATATAGACCTACCTGGATTCTCCCAGTGACCAGCCTTAATATAGATCTACCTGGGTGCTACTATTTATCTTACTACATTGAGACCTTGTAAAAGTTATAGTTGGCCCAGTGCCATCTGAGGATTACAACTTACCCAGGGGGTTATAGCAGGGCCGAACCTCACCCCACTTATCTAGCTTAGCTACCTCCCTGTTGGCTAGCGTAGACCATCACACTCCCTCCCTTTCATGGCTTTCCCTGTATGGAGAAGAGGGCTAGTCATCTGTTATGTTTCTAACGTCCTAACACCAGTTTATTGGTCACGTGTGTGAATTCTCGGCTCCCTGCTCCATTCACAGCAGGTATGAAATAACCCGTCACCGGTCTCTATACATAATGGGCTCAGTGTGTGACGTTGGGGTAAAAAAAATAAAAAAAAATTGAAGTGTTTTTGAAACAAAAATAACAAGTATTTTCATGCATTTCAACATGTGTACTTAGAGGAATGAATGGGAATACATTGAGTCATAACTCCACCCATACAATATACATAGGCGGCAGGGTAGCCTAGTGGTTAGAGTGTAGAGGCGGCAGGGTAGCCTAGTGGTTAGAGTGTAGAGGCGGCAGGGTAGCCTAGTGGTTAGAGTGTAGAGAGGGCAGGGTAGCCTAGTGGTTAGAGTGTAGAGGCGGCAGGGTAGCCTAGTGGTTAGAGTGTAGAGGCGGCAGGGTAGCCTAGTGGTTAGAGTGTAGAGGGGGCAGGGTAGCCTAGTGGTTAGAGTGTAGAGGTGGCAGGGTAGCCTAGTGGTTAGAGTGTAGAGGCGGCAGGGTAGCCTAGTGGTTAGAGTGTAGAGGCGGCAGGGTAGCCTAGTGGTTAGAGTGTAGAGGCGGCAGGGTAGCCTAGTGGTTAGAGTGTAGAGGTGGCAGGGTAGCCTAGTGGTTAGAGTGTAGAGGCGGCAGGGTAGCCTAGTGGTTAGAGTGTAGAGGTGGCAGGGTAGCCTAGTGGTTAGAGTGTAGAGGCGGCAGGGTAGCCTAGTGGTTAGAGTGTAGAGGCGGCAGGGTAGCCTAGTGGTTAGAGTGTAGAGGCGGCAGGGTAGCCTAGTGGTTAGAGTGTAGAGGTGGCAGGGTAGCCTAGTGGTTAGAGTGTAGAGGTGGCAGGGTAGCCTAGTGGTTAGAGTGTAGAGGCGGCAGGGTAGCCTAGTGGTTAGAGTGTAGAGGTGGCAGGGTAGCCTAGTGGTTAGAGTGTAGAGGCGGCAGGGTAGCCTAGTGGTTAGAGTGTAGAGGCGGCAGGGTAGCCTAGTGGTTAGAGTGTAGAGGTGGCAGGGTAGCCTAGTGGTTAGAGTGTAGAGGTGGCAGGGTAGCCTAGTGGTTAGAGTGTAGAGGCGGCAGGGTAGCCTAGTGGTTAGAGTGTAGAGGCGGCAGGGTAGCCTAGTGGTTAGAGTGGTTATAGGTTTATAACAGCTAATGGACAATGCCATGGCGATTGTAACTGGACTAATCTAATGTTACTGAAAATGTCACTGAAAAAAGGATTGTGTATTTGTTTTTCTTTTTGTTTGTCTTTTTTTGTGTGACAGGAAAATTACTGTGTTTTGTACCTTGTCAGCTCTCCAGTTACAAGTTCAAACCCCCGAGCTGACAAGGTACAAATCTGTCGTTCTGCCCCTGAACAGGCAGTTAACCCACAGCAGGTATGAAAATAAGAATTTGTTCTTCACTGACTTGCCTCGTTCAATAAAGGTAAATTAATCAAATAGGCGTCCTATGTACGTCCTATAAGCAGGGCTCATACAAAACACTGGCAAGTCACATTCAAGCACTTTGAGGGACATTTTCAAGCACTTTGAGGGACATTTTCAAGCACTTTGAGGGACATTTGTATAATACATTTGTATAATTTATATAATTGTACGAATTAGAGCTTATTTTTCTTAAAGTACATTTTTCTTTAAAGTTAATATTTTTCTTAAAGTGGTAATGGCCCAGTGTTGTTTTGTACTCCTATAGGAAAAAAAATCAATAATAGGCCTGCCAATGCATTGATATTTAAATGATTATTACACTGTAAAATATGTGTGAATAATGTGAACGTAGCCCGACTAAATAGATTTCTGGTGTCTTATGTGACCACCGCAGGCACACACCATCGCTGTTTTTAATAATGACATAGTGACCTCAACAACAAACAAAAAAACAGGTTACTTTTTTAAATGGAAGGATTTGTAAATGGAAAGCCAACTTGAAACCAGTGTTAGATGTTTTCATCCTCTTAAATAACCACAGGTGGTTTTACCGCCACAGACTAGTGCAACACATTTATAAATAATTGAAGCGGGTGTAAAACACATTAAACAAAACAGAAGTGGCCACATCTATCACAATTTTTTTTTTTTTAAATGGATAAAAAAATGAAATGTATGATAATTATCAAGGGAACAGGAGAACTTAGAAATGGGCTACAATAACGACAAGGGGGTTTTCAAGCACCAAATTGAGGAAATGTTTGATTTTCAAGGGAGCCCTTCTCCAGTACTTGAATTTCTGAGCTCTAAACTCAAGTTGAAGTAGGCTCCATCAAGCCTCTGCAATTGTTTAAAGTTACAGGTGTAACGTGGAAAACCAACATGAATTCGTCTTGTTATTTCATGACCAGATCATAGTGTCAATAAACCCACTAGGCTGTCATTTATTAGTTGTTGTGGTCATTATATCTAGAATATTTAATAGGAAGAGGGTTGTAAAATAGTCTATCCTATACAATTGTGCACAGCAGACTCTGTGTCAAATCCCAGGCACAAAACCATATTTAAACGTGAACACATTACAGTGATGCTTTCACCGTTAAAATCTAACGAGACCCTGCTGGAACAACAACGAATGATCAACATCAACTATCTAGTGATTTTAGATCCAACGTGGATTCAGGCACAATCGTCTTCACCGGTGTAACAAATGAGATGCCACCACCCAAAAAATATTACATTCCTCGGGAACACACTCCCCGCCCCCCTCAGCACTTGGACTGTTGTCACAACAGCTGTTCATCATTAGAGTGTCATTCAGAAAATTCCTTCCTGGATCAGATGATGATGTGTGAAAATATCACTGGCTAATTAAAACAGCTCGACACCAAATGCACATCCAACAGTATTATACATAATTATTAAAGAACCATGCTAATGACAGTATTGATTTAGGTTTCAAGAAATTAAAGATAAGGGGATTCTTTCAGGTTAAAAGCATTCCATTTTGCAATTATATTTATTTTGTATTATTATTTATTATATATATTTTTTTTTTTGGGGGTTTGTGTGCCCATGAAAACTGTTTTCACTCCGTAACATAAAGAGACATGAAATGTTGTGTCGTCACACTGCATTTCTGTTATGTAGTCACACTGCATTTCTGTTATGTAGTCACACTGCATTTCTGTTATGTAGTCACACTGCATTTCTGTTATGTAGTCACACTGAATCTCTGTTGTGTAGTCACACTGCATTTCTGTTATGTAGTCACACTGCATTTCTGTTATGTAGTCACACTGAATCTCTGTTGTGTAGTCACACTGCATTTCTGTTATGTAGTCACACTGCATTTCTGTTATGTAGTCACACTGCATTTCTGTTATGTAGTCACACTGCATTTCTGTTATGTAGTCACACTGCATTTCTGTTATGTAGTCACACTGCATTTCTGTTATGTAGTCACACTGAATCTCTGTTGTGTAGTCACACTGCATTTCTGTTATGTAGTCACACTGCATTTCTGTTATGTAGTCACACTGAATCTCTGTTGTGTAGTCACACTGCATTTCTGTTATGTAGTCACACTGCATTTCTGTTATGTAGTCACACTGCATTTCTGTTATGTAGTCACACTGCATTTCTGTTATGTAGTCACACTGCATTTCTGTTATGTAGTCACACTGCATTTCTGTTATGTAGTCACACTGAATCTCTGTTGTGTAGTCACACTGCATTTCTGTTATGTAGTCACACTGCATTTCTGTTATGTAGTCACACTGAATCTCTGTTGTGTAGTCACACTGCATTTCTGTTATGTAGTCACACTGCATTTCTGTTATGTAGTCACACTGCATTTCTGTTATGTAGTCACACTGCATTTCTGTTATGTAGTCACACTGCATTTCTGTTATGTAGTCACACTGCATTTCTGTTATGTAGTCACACTGAATCTCTGTTGTGTAGTCACACTGCATTTCTGTTATGTAGTCACACTGCATTTCTGTTATGTAGTCACACTGCATTTCTGTTATGTAGTCACACTGCATTTCTGTTATGTAGTCACACTGCATTTCTGTTATGTAGTCACACTGCATTTCTGTTGTGTAGTCACACTGCATTTCTGTTATGTAGTCACACTGCATTTCTGTTATGTAGTCACACTGCATTTCTGTTATGTAGTCACACTGCATTTCTGTTATGTAGTCACACTGCATTTCTGTTATGTAGTCACACTGAATCTCTGTTGTGTAGTCACACTGCATTTCTGTTATGTAGTCACACTGCATTTCTGTTATGTAGTCACACTGAATCTCTGTTATGTAGTCACACTGCATTTCTGTTATGTAGTCACACTGCATTTCTGTTATGTAGTCACACTGAATCTCTGTTGTGTAGTCACACTGCATTTCTGTTATGTAGTCACACTGCATTTCTGTTATGTAGTCACACTGAATCTCTGTTGTGTAGTCACACTGCATTTCTGTTATGTAGTCACACTGCATTTCTGTTATGTAGTCACACTGCATTTCTGTTATGTAGTCACACTGCATTTCTGTTATGTAGTCACACTGCATTTCTGTTATGTAGTCACACTGCATTTCTGTTATGTAGTCACACTGAATCTCTGTTGTGTAGTCACACTGCATTTCTGTTATGTAGTCACACTGCATTTCTGTTATGTAGTCACACTGAATCTCTGTTGTGTAGTCACACTGCATTTCTGTTATGTAGTCACACTGCATTTCTGTTATGTAGTCACACTGCATTTCTGTTATGTAGTCACACTGCATTTCTGTTATGTAGTCACACTGCATTTCTGTTATGTAGTCACACTGCATTTCTGTTATGTAGTCACACTGAATCTCTGTTGTGTAGTCACACTGCATTTATGTTATGTAGTCACACTGCATTTCTGTTATGTAGTCACACTGCATTTCTGTTATGTAGTCACACTGCATTTCTGTTATGTAGTCACACTGCATTTCTGTTATGTAGTCACACTGCATTTCTGTTATGTAGTCACACTGCATTTCTGTTATGTAGTCACACTGCATCTCTGTTATGTAGTCACACTGCATCTTTGTTATGTAGTCACACTGCATTTCTGTTATGTAGTCACACTGCATTTCTGTTATGTAGTCACACTGCATTTCTGTTATGTAGACACACTGCATTTCTGTTGTGTAGTCACACTGCATTTCTGTTGTGTCTTCACACTGCATTTCTGTTATGTAGTCACACTGCATTTCTGTTATGTAGTCACACTGCATCTCTGTTATGTAGTCACACTGCATTTCTGTTATGTAGTCACACTGCATTTCTGTTATGTAGTCACACTGCATTTCTGTTATGTAGTCACACTGCATTTCTGTTATGTAGTCACACTGCATTTCTGTTATGTAGTCACACTGAATTTCTGTTGTGTAGTCACACTGCATTTCTGTTATGTAGTCACACTGCATTTCTGTTATGTAGTCACACTGCATTTCTGTTATGTAGTCACACTGCATTTCTGTTATGTAGTCACACTGCATTTCTGTTATGTAGTCACACTGCATTTCTGTTATGTAGTCACACTGCATCTCTGTTATGTAGTCACACTGCATCTTTGTTATGTAGTCACACTGCATTTCTGTTATGTAGTCACACTGCATCTCTGTTATGTAGTCACACTGCATCTTTGTTATGTAGTCACACTGCATTTCTGTTATGTAGTCACACTGCATTTCTGTTGTGTAGTCACACTGCATTTCTGTTGTGTCTTCACACTGCATTTCTGTTATGTAGTCACACTGCATTTCTGTTATGTAGTCACACTGCATCTCTGTTATGTAGTCACACTGCATTTCTGTTATGTAGTCACACTGCATTTCTGTTATGTAGTCACACTGCATTTCTGTTATGTAGTCACACTGCATCTCTGTTATGTAGTCACACTGCATTTCTGTTATGTAGTCACACTGCATTTCTGTTATGTAGTCACACTGCATTTCTGTTATGTAGTCACACTGCATCTCTGTTATGTAGTCACACTGCATTTCTGTTATGTAGTCACACTGCATTTCTGTTGTGTCGTCACACTGCATTTCTGTTGTGTAGTTACACTGCATTTCTGTTATGTAGTCACACTGCAATTCTGTTATGTATTCTGTATGTAGTCACACTGCATTTCTGTTATGTAGTCACACTGCATTTCTGTTATGTAGTCACACTGCATTTCTGTTATGTAGTCACACTGTATTTCTGTTATGTAGTCACACTGTATTTCTGTTATGTAGTCACACTGCATTTCTGTTATGTCGTCACACTGCATTTCTGTTATGTAGTCACACTGCATTTCTGTTATGTAGTCACACTGCATCTCTGTTATGTAGTCACACTGCATTTCTGTTATGTCGTCACACTGCATTTCTGTTGTGTCGTCACACTGCATTTCTGTTGTGTAGTTACACTGCATTTATGTTATGTAGTCACACTGCATTTCTGTTATGTAGTCACACTGCATCTCTGTTATGTAGTCACACTGCATTTCTGTTATGTAGTCACACTGAATCTCTGTTGTGTAGTCACACTGCATTTCTGTTATGTAGTCACACTGCATTTCTGTTATGTAGTCACACTGAATCTCTGTTGTGTAGTCACACTGCATTTCTGTTATTTAGTCACACTGCATTTCTGTTATGTAGTCACACTGCATTTCTGTTATGTAGTCACACTGCATTTCTGTTATGTAGTCACACTGCATTTCTGTTATGTAGTCACACTGCATTTCTGTTATGTAGTCACACTGAATCTCTGTTGTGTAGTCACACTGCATTTCTGTTATGTAGTCACACTGCATTTCTGTTATGTAGTCACACTGCATTTCTGTTATGTAGTCACACTGCATTTCTGTTATGTAGTCACACTGCATTTCTGTTATGTAGTCACACTGCATTTCTGTTATGTAGTCACACTGCATTTCTGTTATGTAGTCACACTGCATCTTTGTTATGTAGTCACACTGCATTTCTGTTATGTAGTCACACTGCATTTCTGTTATGTAGTCACACTGCATTTCTGTTATGTAGACACACTGCATTTCTGTTGTGTAGTCACACTGCATTTCTGTTGTGTCTTCACACTGCATTTCTGTTATGTAGTCACACTGCATTTCTGTTATGTAGTCACACTGCATCTCTGTTATGTAGTCACACTGCATTTCTGTTATGTAGTCACACTGCATTTCTGTTATGTAGTCACACTGCATTTCTGTTATGTAGTCACACTGCATCTCTGTTATGTAGTCACACTGCATTTCTGTTATGTCGTCACACTGCATTTCTGTTATGTAGTCACACTGCATTTCTGTTATGTAGTCACACTGCATCTCTGTTATGTAGTCACACTGCATTTCTGTTATGTCGTCACACTGCATTTCTGTTGTGTCGTCACACTGCATTTCTGTTGTGTAGTTACACTGCATTTCTGTTATGTAGTCACACTGCAATTCTGTTATGTAGTCACACTGCATTTCTGTTATGTAGTCACACTGCATTTCTGTTATGTAGTCACACTGCATTTCTGTTATGTAGTCACACTGTATTTCTGTTATGTAGTCACACTGTATTTCTGTTATGTAGTCACACTGCATTTCTGTTATGTCGTCACACTGCATTTCTGTTATGTAGTCACACTGCATTTCTGTTATGTAGTCACACTGCATCTCTGTTATGTAGTCACACTGCATTTCTGTTATGTCGTCACACTGCATTTCTGTTGTGTCGTCACACTGCATTTCTGTTGTGTAGTTACACTGCATTTCTGTTATGTAGTCACACTGCATTTCTGTTATGTAGTCACACTGCATCTCTGTTATGTAGTCAAACTGCATCGCTGTTATGTAGTCACACTGTATTTCTGTTATGTAGTCACACTGCATTTCTGTTATGTAGTCACACTGCATCTCTGTTATGTAGTCGCACTGCATCTCGATACAGTAAAACTGTCTGATAGCCAGATCCAGGATACTTACAGGCTTCATGTTCTAATTTAACTGACTACGTATTAATATATGATATAATGTATATACCCACTGGCACCGTGGTTTATAACAAGACCCATATGGGTAAATAGCTGGTCATTTCTGTGGTGAACAAGGTGCTACCTACCTATCTTTGTTTACATACTGAAATGTTGGAGTAAGTATCTCGCTCTCGTTCTCTCTCTCTCTCTCTCTCTCTCTCTCTCTCTCTCTCTCTCTCTCTCTCTCTCTCTCTCTCTCTCTCACCTCAGGAGCTGGGCACATCAACACGTTGTTGTCTCTCATCAGACACATTGATGTCTGTGCTGTCAGACAGAGCCATGTATAGATAGATATAGCCGTGTATAAATATATATATATATATATATATATATATATATATATATATATATATATATATACACACACTACCGGTCAAAGGTTTTAGAACACCTATTTATTCAAAGGTTTTTCTTTATTTGAACTATTTTCTACATTGTAGAATCATTTCGAAGACATCAAAACTATGAAATAACACATATGGAATCGTGTAGTAACCAAAAAAAGTGTTAAACAAATCAAAATATGTTTTATATTTGAGATTATTCAAATAGCCCCCCTTTGCCTTGAAACAGACGCCTCACGCCTCAAGTGGCGGCTTCATTAAAATTAAAATAGTACCCGCAAAACACCAGTCTCAATTTCAACAGTGAAGAGGCGACTCCGGGATGCTGGCCTTCTAGGCAGAGTTGCAAAGAAAAAGCCATATCTCAGACTGGCCACTAAAAATTAAAGATTAAGATGGACAAAAGAACACAGACACTGGACAGAGGTCCTCTGCCTAGAAGGCCAGCATAATTTGAGGAGTTTCTCCCATTCCTCTCTGCACATCCTCTCAAGGTCTGACAGGTTGGATGGGGAACGTTGCTACACAGCTATTTTCAGGTCTTTTCACAGGTATTTCTGTTTGATCGGGTTTAGGTCCGGTCTGGCAGGGCCCCTCAAGGACATTCAGAGACTTGTTCCGAAACCACTCCTGCATTGTCTTGGCTGTGTACTTAGGGTCGTTGTCCTGTTGGAAGGTGAAGCTTCGTCCCAGTCTGAGGTCCTGAGCGCTCCGGAGCAGGTTTTCATCAAGGATCTCTCTGTACTTTGCTCCGTTCATCTTTGCCTCGATCCTGACTAGACTCCTTTCCCAGCTGAGGAGTGGCTTCCGTCTGGTCACCCTACCATAGAGACCTAATTAGAGGAGGGCTGCAGAGATGGTTGTCCTTCTGGAAGGTTCTCCCATCTCCACAGAGGAACTATTTTCTACCTTGT
>NC_068438.1:50394048-50444048 GCF_023373465.1 Oncorhynchus keta
CTACAGTAGGGGGCTTTACAAGAGATTTATGTCACTCTGTATCTACAGTAAGGGGCTTTACAAGAGACATAGTCACTCTGTATCTACAGTAGGGGGCTTTACAAGAGATTTATGTCACTCTGTATCTACAGTAGGGGCTTTACAAGAGATTTATGTCACTCTGTATCTACAGTAGGGGCTTTACAAGAGATTTATGTCACTCTGTATCTACAGTAGGGGCTTTACAAGAGATTTATGTCACTCTGTATCTACAGTAGGGGGCTTTACAAGAGATTTATGTCACTCTGTATCTACAGTAGGGGCTTTACAAGAGACATAGTCACTCTGTATCTACAGTAAGGGGCTTTACAAGAGACATAGTCACTCTGTATCTACAGTAGGGGGCTTTACAAGAGATTTATGTCACTCTGTATCTACAGTAAGGGGCTTTACAAGATACATAGTCACTCTGTATCTACAGTAGGGGGCTTTCCAAGAGACAAAGTCACTCTGTATCTACAGTAGGGGCTTTACAAGAGAAATAGTCACTCTGTATCTACAGTAGGGGGCTTTACAAGAGACATAGTCACTCTGTATCTACAGTAGGGGGCTTTCCAAGAGACATAGTCACTCTGTATCTACAGTAGGGGGCTTTACAAGAGACATAGTCACTCTGTATCTACAGTAGGGGCTTTACAAGAGACAAAGCAAAATTACAGTATTAAGCTGGCAACTCTGGTGCTGTAAATTTACATCAAGGAAAATAGTACTGTAAAGCAAAATTACAGCATTAAGCTGGCAACTGGTGCTGTAAATTTACAGTGAAATTCTACCTGAAATCGAAATGTAGGAAAAAACCATTCTTTTTGGACATAAAATAAATGTATTCAAATTGGTAACATTAAAAACGAATTACCAACATAATTGACTATAGAAGTAGCGAGAAGTTAGCACATGTGTAACCAAATAAGATAATCATTAGAACACTAATGTAAAAACTAGTGTAACGACGTACGCTTAGAGTCGGAAAGCAAGTTCAGGGAGTGAATACATTTAATTAATAAATGAAACTAAACAAGAAACGCGAACAGCCGCACCGACATGAAACAGGAACAATAATGACTGGGGAAGGAACCAAAGGGAGGTGACATATAAAGGGAAGGTAATCAGGGAGGGGATGAGTCCAGGTGACTGTCATTATGCGCCCTAATGCGCAGCCTAGTGACCTAGAGGCCGGAGAGGGAGAGGGAGAGGGAGAGGGAGAGGGAGGGAGAGAGAGAGAGAGAGAGAGAGAGAGAGAGAGAGAGAGAGAGAGAGAGAGAGAGAGAGAGAGAGAGAGAGAGAGAGAGAGAGAGAGAGAGAGAGAGAGAGAGAGAGAGAGAGAGAGAGAGAGAGAGAGAGAGAAACACAGAGATAGATAGATAGATAGATAGATAGATAGATAGATAGATAGATCATTACCAAGCCCTGCAATGCCAAGAGCTGAGCAAAGAAAAGAGTCCCCTCATCCAGCTGGTCCTGAGTTCACTAACCTGTTCTACTAACACACTGAAGCCTCAGTCCCCTCATCCAGCTGGTCCTGAGTTCACTAACCTGTTCTACTAACACACTGAAGCCTCAGTCCCCTCATCCAGCTGGTCCTGGGGCTGAGTTCACTAACCTGTTCTACTAACACACTGAAGCCTCAGTCCCCTCATCCAGCTGGTCCTGGGGCTGAGTTCACAAACCTGTTCTACTAACACACTGAAGCCTCAGTCCCCTCATCCAGCTGGTCCTGGGGCTGAGTTCACTAACCTGTTCTACTAACACACTGAAGCCTCAGTCCCCTCATCCAGCTGGTCCTGGGGCTGAGTTCACAAACCTGTTCTACTAACACACTGAAGCCTCAGTCCCCTCATCCAGCTGGTCCTGGGGCTGAGTTCACTAACCTGTTCTACTAACACACTGAAGCCTCAGTCCCCTCATCCAGCTGGTCCTGGGGCTGAGTTCACAAACCTGTTCTACTAACACACTGAAGCCTCAGTCCCCTCATCCAGCTGGTCCTGGGGCTGAGTTCACAAACCTGTTCTACTAACACACTGAAGCCTCAGGACCAGAACATCCAATCAATCAGGATAAACCAAATTACAACACAGTCAAAACAAAACTATATTGGTTATTGGGAAACACAAACACAAATCAAAATGCAGTGCTATCTGGCCCTAAATGGACAGTACACTGTGGCTAAATATTTGACCATGGTTACTGATCAAAACCTCTGTGGGTAAATAGAGAGACAGACAGCACCAGGGGCTGTTACTCTGTGGCTAAATATTTGACCATGGTTACTGATCAAAACCTTAGAAAAACCTTGACAAAGCAGAACCTGAGACGGAGCTGCATTTCCTGACGACAGGTCAAAAACATAAAACAATTAGAGAGTGTCATTTCACCAAATTCAAGGTTTCAAAGACCTCTCTGATGAGAGTAGGCTACCCGTCCTGTTGGGGGAGGACGCAGAGAGCTGTGGGTAGGCAGAGCACTACATTGAAGACCTCTCTGATGAGAGTAGGCTACCCGTCCTGTTGGGGGAGGACGCAGAGAGCTGTGGGTAGGCAGAGCACTACATTGAAGACCTCTCTGATGAGAGTAGGCTACCCGTCCTGTTGGGGGAGGACGCAGAGAGCTGTGGGTAGGCAGAGCACTACATTGAAGACCTCTCTGATGAGAGTAGGCTACCCGTCCTGTTGGGGGAGGACGCAGAGAGCTGTGGGTAGGCAGAGCACTACATTGAAGACCTCTCTGATGAGAGTAGGCTACCCGTCCTGTTGGGGGAGGACGCAGAGAGCTGTGGGTAGGCAGCGCACTACATTGAAGACCTCTCTGATGAGAGTAGGCTACCCGTCCTGTTGGGGGAGGACGCAGAGAGCTGTGGGTAGGCAGCGCACTACATTGAAGACCTCTCTGATGAGAGTAGGCTACCCGTCCTGTTGGGGGAGGACGCAGAGAGCTGTGGGTAGGCAGCGCACTACATTGAAGACCTCTCTGATGAGAGTAGGCTACCCGTCCTGTTGGGGGAGGACGCAGAGAGCTGTGGGTAGGCAGCGCACTACATTGAAGACCTCTCTGATGAGAGTAGGCTACCCGTCCTGTTGGGGGAGGACGCAGAGAGCTGTGGGTAGGCAGCGCACTACATTGAAGACCTCTCTGATGAGAGTAGGCTACCCGTCCTGTTGGCGGAGGACGCAGAGAGCTGTGGGTAGGCAGCGCACTACATTGAAGACCTCTCTGATGAGAGTAGGCTACCCGTCCTGTTGGGGGAGGACGCAGAGAGCTGTGGGTAGGCAGCGCACTACATTGAAGACCTCTCTGATGAGAGTAGGCTACCCGTCCTGTTGGGGGAGGATGCAGAGAGCTGTGGGTAGGCAGCGCACTACATTGAAGACCTCTCTGATGAGGATAGGCTACCCTTCCTGTTGGCGGAGGACGCAGAGAGCTGTGGGTAGGCAGCGCACTACATTGAAGACCTCTCTGATGAGAGTAGGCTACCCGTCCTGTTGGGGGAGGACGCAGAGAGCTGTGGGTAGGCAGCGCACTACATTGAAGACCTCTCTGATGAGAGTAGGCTACCCGTCCTGTTGGCGGAGGACGCAGAGAGCTGTGGGTAGGCAGAGCACTACATTGAAGACCTCTCTGATGAGAGTAGGCTACCCGTCCTGTTGGGGGAGGACGCAGAGAGCTGTGGGTAGGCAGCGCACTACATTGAAGACCTCTCTGATGAGAGTAGGCTACCCGTCCTGTTGGGGGAGGACGCAGAGAGCTGTGGGTAGGCAGCGCACTACATTGAAGACCTCTCTGATGAGAGTAGGCTACCCGTCCTGTTGGGGGAGGACGCAGAGAGCTGTGGGTAGGCAGCGCACTACATTGAAGACCTCTCTGATGAGAGTAGGCTACCCGTCCTGTTGGGGGAGGACGCAGAGAGCTGTGGGTAGGCAGCGCACTACATTGCTGTCTGCCATAAGTTGAGGGACAGTGTCTGACAGACCAATCCACCTGCACATGTCCTCTACTGTATACTTATTGTTGTTGTTCAATGTGTTGGTTATTTAGACACATGGTTATTGTTGTTACTCTTGTCCCGTTGACAATTTTGATTCTCATTTTTATTTTTTTATATTGTAAATATCCAAAATAAGCTTTGGCAATATGTACATTGTTACATCATGCCAATAAAGCGAATTGAATTGAATTGAATTGAATTGAGAGAGGGAGGTAAAATTGGGATTGGGTACAATCCTAGATCCTCTGATCCAGAGCTCCGACCTCCTACGTGGCCAAGTTAAATAAAACAATGAAAATGGTCCAAATAGAATAATACTATATACATAATAACAACCGTAACAACAGATTAAATGGATGTCCTTCGGGGGTGGACATTGACCGTAGTGGGAGCAGCAGGCGGACTAAATGACCCACTGAGAGGGTGTGGAGACAAAGTCAAATAAAACCAGAAAAATGGCTTCCTGGTGTTGTATGTGTCTTGGAGGGCAGGCAGTGTGCAACCCAATGTTGCGTTCGTCTGTGTTTCACGCTCTGAAGCTGAAAGTATAGAATGAGAGACAGACAGCAGCAGGGGCTGTTACTCTGTGGGTAAATAGACAGACAGACAGCACCAGGGGCTGTTACTCTGGGGGTAAATAGAGAGACAGACAGCACCAGGGGCTGTTACTCTGGGGGTAAATAGAGAGACAGACAGCACCAGGGGCTGTTACTCTGGGGGTAAATAGAGAGACAGACAGCAGCAGGGGCTGTTACTCTGGGGGTAAATAGAGAGACAGACAGCACCAGGGGCTGTTACTCTGGGGGTAAATAGAGAGACAGACAGCAGCAGGGGCTGTTACTCTGGGGGTAAATAGACAGACAGACAGCACCAGGGGCTGTTACTCTGGGGGTAAATAGAGAGACAGACAGCAGCAGGGGCTGTTACTCTGGGGGTAAATAGAGAGACAGACAGCAGCAGGGGCTGTTACTCTGGGGGTAAATAGAGAGACAGACAGCAGCAGGGGCTGTTACTCTGGGGGTAAATAGAGAGACAGACAGCAGCAGGGGCTGTTACTCTGGGGGTAAATAGAGAGACAGACAGCACCAGGGGCTGTTACTCTGGGGGTAAATAGAGAGACAGACAGCACCAGGGGCTGTTACTCTGGGGACAGCAGCAGGGGCTGTTACTCTGGGGGTAAATAGAGAGACAGACAGCAGCAGGGGCTGTTACTCTGGGGGTAAATAGAGAGACAGACAGCAGCAGGGGCTGTTACTCTGGGGTAAATAGAGACAGACAGCAGCAGGGGCTGTTACTCTGGGGGTAAATAGAGAGACAGACAGCACCAGGGGCTGTTACTCTGGGGTAAATAGAGAGACAGACAGCACCAGGGGCTGTTACTCTGGGGGTAAATAGAGAGACAGACAGCACCAGGGGCTGTTACTCTGGGGGTAAATAGAGAGACAGACAGCACCAGGGGCTGTTACTCTGGGGGTAAATAGACAGACAGACAGCAGCAGGGGCTGTTACTCTGGGGGTAAATAGACAGACAGACAGCACCAGGGGCTGTTACTCTGGGGAAAATAGAGAGACAGACAGCACCAGGGGCTGTTACTCTGGGGTAAATAGACAGACAGACAGCACCAGGGGCTGTTACTCTGTGGGTAAATAGAGAGACAGACAGCACCAGGGGCTGTTACTCTGGGGGTAAATAGAGAGACAGACAGCAGCAGGGGCTGTTACTCTGGGGGTAAATAGAGAGACAGACAGCAGCAGGGGCTGTTACTCTGGGGGTAAATAGAGAGACAGACAGCACCAGGGGCTGTTACTCTGGGGGTAAATAGAGAGACAGACAGCACCAGGGGCTGTTACTCTGGGGGTAAATAGAGAGACAGACAGCACCAGGGGCTGTTACTCTGGGGGTAAATAGAGAGACAGACAGCACCAGGGGCTGTTACTCTGGGGGTAAATAGAGAGACAGACAGCAGCAGGGGCTGTTACTCTGGGGGTAAATAGACAGACAGACAGCACAGGGGCTGTTACAAAATAGAGAGACAGACAGCACCAGGGGCTGTTACTCTGGGGGTAAATAGACAGACAGACAGCACCAGGGGCTGTTACTCTGGGGTAAATAGAGACAGACAGCACCAGGGGCTGTTAAAATAGAGAGACAGACAGCACCAGGGGCTGTTACTCTGGGGGTAAATAGACAGACAGACAGCAGCAGGGGCTGTTACTCTGGGGGTAAATAGAGAGACAGACAGCACCAGGGGCTGTTACTCTGGGGGTAAATAGAGAGACAGACAGCACCAGGGGCTGTTACTCTGGGGGTAAATAGAGAGACAGACAGCACCAGGGGCTGTTACTCTGGGGGTAAATAGAGAGACAGACAGCACCAGGGGCTGTTACTCTGGGGGTAAATAGACAGACAGACAGCACCAGGGGCTGTTACTCTGGGGGTAAATAGAGAGACAGACAGCACCAGGGGCTGTTACTCTGTGGGTAAATAGACAGACAGACAGCAGCAGGGGCTGTTACTCTGGGGGTAAATAGACAGACAGACAGCACCAGGGGCTGTTACTCTGGGGGTAAATAGAGAGACAGACAGCACCAGGGGCTGTTACTCTGGGGGTAAATAGACAGACAGACAGCACCAGGGGCTGTTACTCTGTGGGTAAATAGAGAGACAGACAGCACCAGGGGCTGTTACTCTGGGGGTAAATAGACAGACAGACAGCAGCAGGGGCTGTTACTCTGTGGGTAAATAGAGAGACAGACAGCAGCAGGGGCTGTTACTCTGGGGGTAAATAGACAGACAGACAGCAGCAGGGGCTGTTACTCTGTGGGTAAATAGAGAGACAGACAGCACCAGGGGCTGTTACTCTGTGGGTAAATAGAGAGACAGACAGCAGCAGGGGCTGTTACTCTGGGGGTAAATAGAGAGACAGACAGCACCAGGGGCTGTTACTCTGGGGGTAAATAGAGAGACAGACAGCACCGGGCTGTACAGACGACACTATTCTGTATACTTCTGGTCCTTCTTTGGACACTGTTAACTAACCTCCAGACGAGCTTCAATGCCGTACAACTCTCCTTCTGTGGCCTCCAACTGCTCTTAAATGCAAGTAAAACTAAATGCGTGCTCTTCAACCGATCGATGCCTGTACCTGCAAGCCCGACCAGCATCACTACACTGGACAGTTCTGACTTAGAATATGTGGACAACTATAAATATCTAGGTGTCTGGTTAGACTGTAAAGTCTCCTTCCAGACTCACATTAAACATCTCTAATCCAAAATTAAATCTAGAATCGGCTTCCTATTTCTCTACTAAGCATCCTTCTCTCATGCTGCCAAATATAGCCCCGTAAAACTGACCGATCCTTGACTTCGGTGATGTCATTTACAAAATAGCCTCCAACACTCTACTCAGAAAATTGGATGCAGTCTATCACAGTTCCATCCGTTTTGTCACCAAAGCCCCATATACTACCCACCACTGTGACCTGTATGCTCTCGTTGGCTGGCCCTCGCTACATATTCGTTGCCAAACCCACTGGCTCCAGGTCATCTATAAGTCTTTGCTAGGTAAAGCCCCGCCTTATCTCGGCTCACTGGTCACCATAGCAACAGCCACCCGTAGCACGCGCTCCAGCAGGTATATCTCACTGGTCTCCCCCAAAGCCTATTCCTGCTTTGGCCGCCTTTCCTTCCAGTTCTCTGCTGCCAATGAGTGGAACGAGTTGCAAAAATCACTGAAGTTGGAGACTGATTTCTCCCTCACTAACTTTAAGCACCAGCTGTCAGAGCAGCTCACAGATCACTGCACCTGTACATAGCCCATCTGTAAATAGCCCTTCCAACCAACTACCTACCTCATCCCCATATTTGTTTTAATGCTCTTTTGCACACCAGTATTTCTACTTGTAGATCCTCATCTGCTCATCTATCACTCCAGTGTAAATTGCTAAATTGTAATTACTTTGCCACTATTGGCCTATTTATTGCCTTACCTCCTTACTCCATTTGCACACACTGTATTCATGTTTTTCTATTGTAATATTGACTGTACGTTTATTCCGTGTATAACTCTGTGTCGTTGTATGTGTTGAACTGCTTTGCTTTGTCTTGGTCCAGGTCACAGTTGTTAATGAGAACTTGTTCTCAACTGGCCTACCTGGTTAAATAAAGGTGAATTGTGTATGCATATTTGTATGTGTGTGTGTTTGTGTGTGTGTGTTTGTGTGTGTGTGTGTGTGTGTGTATGTGCATCTGTGTATGTGTATGTTTGTATGCGTGTGTGTATGATTGTGTGTGTGTGTGTGTGTGTGTGTGTGTGTGTGTGTGTGTGTGTGTGTGTGTGTGTGTGTGTGTGTGTGTGTGTGTGTGTGTGTGTGTGTGTGTGTGTGTGTGTGTGTGTGTGTGTGTGTGTGTGTGTGTGTGTGCTTACCTCACTATAGTCTACATTCAAAAATCCAATCAAATCATACTTTATTTTCCCTTAACCAACAATGCAGTTTTAAGAAAAAAGTGTTAAGAAAGTATTTACTAAAATAAACTGAAGTAAATAATAAATAAAATAAAAATAAGAAACATTCTTGGAAGAATGGGGCAAGGATTGAGAACAAACAGCTGTCTTCCTCCTTGGTCACATTGTCGTGCACTCTGTCCCGTCTTCAGGGTTCATTGTATTGTGTTGATTGGAACCTCCACCTCCACCTCTACCTCCACCTCCACCTCCACCTCCACCTTTACCTCCACCTCCACCTCCACCTCCACCTTTACCTCTACCTCCACCTCCACCTCCACCTCCACCTCCACCTTCACCTCCCCCCTCCACCTCCACCTCCACCTCCACCTCCACCTCTACATGGACCCTGACAGTAGAACTACTGGTCACCTCTATCCAATACAGTTTATCTCTGATCACTACTCAGTCCCATCCTTCAGCTACGTTAAACCCCTCCCATCTATCTCTGATCACCACCCAGTCCCATCCTTCAGCTACGCTAAACCCCTCCCATCTATCTCTGATCACCACCCAGTCACATCCTTCAGCTACCCTAAACCCCTCCCATCTATCTCTGATCACCACCCAGTCCCATCCTTCAGCTACGCTAAACCCCTCCCATCTATCTCTGATCACCACCCAGTCCCATCCTTCAGCTACCCTAAACCCCTCCCATCTATCTCTGATCACTCACCTCTACCTCCCCCTCCACCTACACCTCTACCTCCACCTCCACCTTACCTCCATCTCTAACACCACCTCCACCTCTACCTCTACCTCCACCTCCACCTTTACCGCCACCTCTAACTCCACCTCCACCTCTACCTCCACCTCCACCTTACCTCCATCTCTAACACCACCTCCACCTCTACCTCTACCTCTACCTCCGTCCCTCCACCTTTACCTCTACCTCCACCTCCACCTTTACCTCCACCTCCACCTTTACCTCCACCTCTAACTCCACCTCCACCTCTAACTCTACCTCCACCTCCACCTTTACCTCTACCTCTACCTCCACCTCCACTTCCACCTTTACCTCCACCTCCACCTCTACCTCTACCTCCACCTCGACCTTTACCTCTACCTACACCTCCACCTCCACCTTTACCTCCACCTCCACCTTTACCTCCACCTTTACCTCCACCTCCACCTCGACCTCCACCTCCACCTTTACCTCTACCTCTACCTCCACCTCGACCTTTACCTCTACCTACACCTCCACCTCCACCTTTACCTCCACCTCCACCTTTACCTCCACCTTTACCTCCACCTCCACCTCCACCTCCACCTCCACCTCCACCTCCACCTCCACCTCCACCTCCACCTCTACCTCCACCTCCACCTTTACCTCCACCTTTACCTCCACCTCCACCTCCACCTCCACCTCCACCTCCACCTCCACCTCCACCTTTACCTCCACCTCCACCTCGACCTCCACCTCCACCTCCACCTTAACCTCCACTTCCACCTCCACCTTTACCTCTACCTCCACCTCCACAACTCCATTTCCCTCACTCGTACACTTTCCCTCACTCGTACAATTTCCCTCACTCGTACACTTTACCTCACTCATACACTCTCCCTCACTCATACACTCTCCCTCACTCATACACTTTCCCTCACTCATACACTCTCCCTCACTCATACACTCTCCCTCACTCATACACTTTCCCTCACTCATACACTTTCCCTCACTCATACACTCTCCCTCACTCATACACTCTCCCTCACTCATACACTCTCCCTCACTCATACACTCTCCCTCACTCATACACTTTCCCTCACTCATACACTCTCCCTCACTCGTACACTTTCCCTCACTCATACACTCTCCCTCACTCATACACTTTCCCTCACTCATACACTCTCCCTCACTCATACACTTTCCCTCACTCGTACACTTTCCCTCACTAGTACACTTTCCCTCACTAGTACACTCTCCCTCACTCGTACACTTTCCCTCACTCATACACTCTCCCTTACTCATACACTTTCCCTCACTCATACACTCTCCCTCACTCATACACTTTCCCTCACTCGTACACTTTCCCTCACTAGTACACTTTCCCTCACTAGTACACTCTCCCTCACTGGTACACTTTCCCTCACTAGTACACTCTCCCTCACTCGTACACTTTCCCTCACTAGTACACTTTCCCTCACTAGTACACTCTCCCTCACTCGTACACTTTCCCTCACTAGTACACTCTCCCTCACTCGTACACTTTCCCTCACTCGTACACTTTCCCTCACTAGTACACTTTCCCTCACTCGTACACTTTCCCTCACTCGTACACTCTCCCTCACTCATACACTTTCCCTCACTAGTACACTTTCCCTCACTAGTACACTCTCCCTCACTCGTACACTTTCCCTCACTAGTACACTCTCACTCACTCGTACACTTTCCCTCACTAGTACACTCTCCCTCACTCGTACACTTTCCCTCACTAGTACACTTTCCCTCACTAGTACACTCTCCCTCACTCGTACACTTTCCCTCACTAGTACACTCTCCCTCACTCGTACACTCTCCCTCACTCGTACACTTTCCCTCACTAGTACACTCTCCCTCACTAGTACACTTTCCCTCACTAGTACACTTTCCCTCACTAGTACACTCTCCCTCACTCGTACACTTTCCCTCACTCGTACACTTTCCCTCACTAGTACACTTTCCTTCACTAGTACACTTTCCCTCACTAGTACACTCTCCCTCACTAGTACAATCTCCCTCACTCGTACACTTTCCCTCACTAGTACACTCTCCCTCACTCGTACACTTCCCCTCACTAGTACACATTCCCTCACTAGTACACTCTCCCTCACTCGTACACTTTCCCTCACTAGTACACTCTCCCTCACTCGTACACTTTCCCTCACTAGTACACTTTCCTCACTCGTACACTTTCCCTCACTCGTACACTTTCCCTCACTCGTACACTTTCTCTCACTCGTACACTTTCCCTCACTAGTACACTTTCCCTCACTAGTACACTTTCCCTCACTCGTACACTTTCCCTCACTCGTACACTCTCCCTCACTAGTACACTTTCCCTCACTCGTACACTTTCTCTCACTCGTACACTCTCCCTCACTAGTACACTTTCCCTCACTAGTACACTTTCCCTCACTCATACACTCTCCCTCACTAGTACACTTTCCCTCACTCGTACACTTTCCCTCACTAGTACACTTTCCCTCACTCGTACACTTTCCCTCACTCGTACACTTTCTCTCACTCGTACACTTTCCCTCACTAGTACACTTTCCCTCACTAGTACACTTTCCCTCACTCGTACACTTTCTCTCACTCGTACACTCTCCCTCACTAGTACACTTTCCCTCACTCGTACACTTTCCCTCACTCGTACACTGGGCATACAGCACCGTATCTGACCTTGCAACAGAGGGAACGAAAGCTGGCACCCTATTCGCTGTTGATCCTGATCAAAAGTAGTGCACGATATAGGAAATAGGGTTCAATTTGGGACACAACCCATTGTTTTATACATAGTCCAAAATGCATTATTCATTGCTAAGAGATAATTAATCATTTGTTGTCGTTTCATTACGCAGCCTCCCTTCTTAAAAATAAAAAAATAATCGTCTAGACTGAAATTAAGATATATTTATTTGATATATAGTGCGTTTTTACAATCTCATTTGTATTTCTGCCATGAAGTCAGTGTCAGCTTCATCACACTGTATTTCTCCATTATGTTCTCTCAATGACTTTGCTGCTTATGTGAAAGTCCATTTGCTATTCACATTAATCTGATATTACAGACGTCAAAGCATGCAAACTGGAAGCTACCCACAATTCCTCTGGGCTGGGTCTCAAATGGTACCCTATTCCCTATAGTGTACTCCTTTTGATCAGGTCCAATAGGGAAACTCATAGGGCTTTCGAAGGTGCCATTTGGGATACAGACCTGGTTGTATATTCCAGCAGACTAGCTTAGTATCAGGTTATTAGACATGTTGGTAGCCTCTGTATGAAACACACTCACACACAGGGTAGGAAGACAAATCTGCCCTTCACAGAGCACTAGCATCTAGATTATCATGTTCCCCACCGGTAGCCCAACACAGCATCCGTGTAACCCAACACAGCATCCCTGAACCCAACACAGCATCCATGAACCCAACACAGCATCCATGAAACCCTACACAGCCATATAGGGCATAGTCATGTGGCATAGCAGAGTCATGTAGCATAGCAGAGTCATGTAGCATAGCAGAGTCATGTAGCATAGCAGCGTCATGTAGCATAGCAGAGTCATGTATAGCACAGCAGAGTCATATAGCACAGCAGAGGCATGTAGCATAGCAGCGTCATGTAGCATAGCAGAGTCATGTAGCATAGCAGAGTCATGTAGCATAGCAGAGTCATGTAGCATAGCAGAGTCATGTAGCATAGCAGAGTCATGTAGCATAGCAGAGTCATGTAGCATAGCAGAGTCATGTAGCATAGCAGAGTCATGTAGCATAGCAGAGTCATGTAGCATAGCAGAGTCATGTAGCATAGCAGCGTCATGTAGCATAGCAGAGTCATGTAGCATAGCAGAGTCATGTAGCACAGCAGAGTCATGTAGCATAGCAGAGTCATGTAGCATAGCAGAGTCATGTAGCACAGCAGAGTCATGTAGCATAGCAGAGTCATGTAGCATAGCAGAGTCATGTAGCATAGCAGAGTCATGTAGCACAGCAGACTCATGTAGCACAGCAGAGTCATGTAGCACAGCGGGTGGGAGAGGGACAAGACATGGTGGTAGAGGGACATGGTGGTAGAGGGACATGGTGGTAGAGGTAGGGGGTGGGAGAGGGACAAGACATGGTGGAAGATGTAGGGGGTGGGAGAGGGAGAGGGACATGGTGGTAGAGGTAGGGGAGAGGGACATGGTAGTAGAGGTACAGGGGTAGAGGTAGGGGGTGGGAGAGGGAGATGATATGGTGGTAGAGGTAGGGGGTGGGAGAGGGAGAGGGACATGGTGGTAGAGGTAGGGGGTGGGAGAGGGACATGGTGGTAGAGGTAGGGGTGGGAGAGGGTGGGACATGGTGGTAGAGGTAGTGGTAGAGGGGGTGGGAGAGGGAGATGATATGGTGGTAGAGGTAGGGGGTGGGAGAGAGACATGGTGGTAGAGGTAGGGGGTGGGAGAGGGGTGGTAGAGGTAGGGGGTGGGAGAGGAGATGATATGGTGGTAGAGGTAGGGGTGGGAGAGGGGGGGTGGAGAGAGACATGGTGGTAGAGAGGGGTGGAGGGTGAGAGAGACATGGTGGTAGAGGTAGGGGGAGAGAGACATGGTGGTAGAGGTAGGGGTGGGAGAGGGAGATGATGGGAGAGGTAGGGGTGGGAGAGATGATGGTGGTAGAGGTAGGGGGTGGGAGAGGGAGGGACATGGTGGTAGGTGGTAGGGGGTGGGAGGGAGGGAGATGATATGGTGGTAGAGGTAGGGGGTGGGAGAGGGAGAGGAGAGGTAGGGGGTGGGATGATATGGTGGTAGAGGTAGGGGGTGGGAGAGAGACATGGTGGTAGAGGTAGGGGTGGGAGAGGGAGATGATGGTGGTAGAGGTAGGGGTGGGAGAGGGAGAGAGACATGGGAGGTAGGGGGTGGGAGAGGGAGATGATATGGTGGTAGAGGTAGGGGGTGGGAGAGTGGTGGTAGAGGTAGGGGGTGGAGAGACATGGTGGTAGAGGTAGGGGTGGGAGAGGGACATGGTGGTAGAGGTAGGGGGGTGGGAGAGGAGATGATATGGTGGTAGAGGTAGGGGGTGGGAGAGATGACATGGTGGTAGAGGTAGTAGGGTGGGAGGGAGGGAGATGACATGGTGGTAGAGGTAGGGGGTGGGAGGTAGGGGGGGTGGGAGAGGGAGATGATGGTGAGAGGTAGGGGTGGGAGAGGGAGAGGATATGGTGGTAGAGGTAGGGGGTGGGAGAGGGTGGTAGAGGACATGGTGGTAGAGGTAGGGGGTGGGAGAGGAGAGAGACATGGTGGTGGGTAGGGGGTGGGAGGAGGGAGATGATATGGTGGTAGAGGTGGGAGAGGGAGATGACATGGTGGTAGGGTAGGGGTGGGAGAGGGAGATGATATGGTGGTAGAGGTAGGGGGTGGGAGAGGGAGATGACATGGTGGTAGAGGTAGGGGGTGGGAGAGGGAGATGATATGGTGGTAGAGGTAGGGGGTGGGAGAGGTGAGGGGTAGAGGTAGGGAGAGGAGAGGAGGATGAGGTAGGGGTGGGAGTGATATGGTGGTAGAGGTAGGGGTGGGAGAGGGACATGGTGGTAGAGGTAGGGGTGGGAGAGAGAGATGGTGGTAGAGGTAGGGGGTGGGAGAAAGACATGGTGGTAGAGGTAGGGGTGGGAGAGGGACATGGTGGTAGAGGTAGGGGGTGGGAGAGAGACATGGTGGTAGAGGTAGGGGGTGGGAGAGGGAGATGATATGGTGGTAGAGGTAGGGGGTGGGAGAGAGACATGGTGGTAGAGGTAGGGGGTGGGAGAGAGACATGGTGGTAGAGGTAGGGGGTGGGAGAGGGAGATGATATGGTGGTAGAGGTAGGGGTGGGAGAGGGAGATGATATGGTGGTAGAGGTAGGGGGTGGGAGAGGGAGATGATATGGTGGTAGAGGTAGGGGGTGGGAGAGGGAGATGATATGGTGGTAGAGGTAGGGGGTGGGAGAGGGAGAGGGACATGGTGGTAGAGGTAGGGGGTGGGAGAGGGAGATGATATGGTGGTAGAGGTAGGGGGTGGGAGAGGGAGATGATATGGTGGTAGAGGTAGGGGTGGGAGAGGGAGATGATATGGTGGTAGAGGTAGGGGGTGGGAGAGGGAGATGATATGGTGGTAGAGGTAGGGGGTGGGAGAGGGAGAGGGACATGGTGGTAGAGGTAGGGGGTGGGAGAGGGAGATGATATGGTGGTAGAGGTAGGGGGTGGGAGAGGGAGATGACATGGTGGTAGAGGTAGGGGTGGGGAGAGGGAGATGATATGGTGGTAGAGGTAGGGGGTGGGAGAGGGAGATGATATGGTGGTAGAGGTAGGGGGTGGGAGAGGGACATGGATGTAGAGGTAGGGGGTGGGAGAGGGAGATGATATGGTGGTAGAGGTAGGGGTGGGAGAGGGACATGGTGGTAGAGGTAGGGGTGGGAGAGAGAGATGGTGGTAGAGGTAGGGGTGGGAGAGGGAGATGATATGGTGGTAGAGGTAGGGGGTGGGAGAAAGACATGGTGGTAAAGGTAGGGGTGGGAGAGGGACATGGTGGTAGAGGTAGGGGTGGGAGAGGGAGATTATATGGTGGTAGAGGTAGGGGGTGGGAGAGGGACATGGTGGTAGAGGTAGGGGGTGGGAGAGGGAGATGATATGGTGGTAGAGGTAGGGGTGGGAGAGGGAGAGAGACATGGTGGTAGAGGTAGGGGGTGGGAGAGAGACATGGTGGTAGAGGTAGGGGGTGGGAGAGGGAGATGATATGGTGGTAGAGGTAGGGGGTGGTAGAGGGAGAGGGACATGGTGGTAGAGGTAGGGGGTGGGAGAGGGAGAGGGACATGGTGGTAGAGGTAGGGGGTGGGAGAGGGAGATGATATGGTGGTAGAGGTAGGGGGTGGGAGAGGGAGAGGGACATGGTGGTAGAGGTAGGGGGTGGGAGAGAGACATGGTGGTAGAGGTAGGGGTGGGAGAGAGACATGGTGGTAGAGGTAGGGGTGGGAGAGGGAGAGGGAGATGATATGGTGGTAGAGGTAGGGGTGGGAGAGAGACATGGTGGTAGAGGTAGGGGTGGGAGAGGGGGGAGATGATATGGTGGTAGAGGTAGGGGTGGGAGAGGGAGATGATATGGTGGTAGAGGTAGGGGTGGGAGAGGGAGATGATATGGTGGTAGAGGTAGGGGTGGGAGAGGGAGAGGGACATGGTGGTAGAGGTAGGGGTGGGAGAGGGAGATGATATGGTGGTAGAGGTAGGGGGTGGGAGAGGGAGATGACATGGTGGTAGAGGTAGGGGTGGGAGAGGGAGATGACATGGTGGTAGAGGTAAGGGGTGGGAGAGGGAGATGATATGGTGGTAGAGGTAGGGGTGGGAGAGGAGATGATATGGTGGTAGAGGTAGGGGTGGGAGAGGGACATGGTGGTAGAGGTAGGGGGTGGGAGAGGGAGATGATATGGTGGTAGAGGTAGGGGGTGGGAGAGGGACATGGTGGTAGAGGTAGGGGTGGGAGAGAGAGATGGTGGTAGAGGTAGGGGGTGGGAGAGGGAGATGATATGGTGGTAGAGGTAGGGGGTGGGAGAGAGACATGGTGGTAGAGGTAGGGGTGGGAGAGGGACATGGTGGTAGAGGTAGGGGGTGGGAGAGAGACATGGTGGTAGAGGTAGGGGGTGGGAGAGAGACATGGTGGTAGAGGTAGGGGTGGGAGAGAGACATGGTGGTAGAGGTAGGGGGTGGGAGAGGGAGATGATATGGTGGTAGAGGTAGGGGGTGGTAGAGGGAGAGGGACATGGTGGTAGAGGTAGGGGGTGGGAGAGGGAGAGGGACATGGTGGTAGAGGTAGGGGGTGGGAGAGGGAGATGATATGGTGGTAGAGGTAGGGGTGGGAGAGGAGAGGGACATGGTGGTAGAGGTAGGGGTGGGAGAGAGACATGGTGGTAGAGGTAGGGGGTGGGAGAGAGACATGGTGGTAGAGGTAGGGGGTGGGAGAGAGACATGGTGGTAGAGGTAGGGGTGGGAGAGGGATAGGGAGATGACATGGTGGTAGAGGTAGGGGTGGGAGAGGGAGATGATATGGTGGTAGAGGTAGGGGGTGGGAGAGAGACATGGTGGTAGAGGTAGGGGGTGGGAGAGGGAGAGGGAGATGACATGGTGGTAGAGGTCGGGGGAGGGAGAGGGAGATGGTGGTAGAGGTAGGGGGTGGGAGAGGGAGATGACATGGTGGTAGAGGTAGGGGGAGGGAGAGGGACATGGTGGTAGAGGGAGGGGTGGGAGAGGGAGATGACATGGTGGTAGAGGTAGGGGGTGGGAGAGGAGATGACATGGTGGTAGAGGTAGGGGTGGGAGAGGGAGATGATATGGTGGTAGAGGTAGGGGGTGGGAGAGGGACATGGTGGTAGAGGTAGGGGGTGGGAGAGGAGATGACATGGTGGTAGTGGGGTGGGAGAGGGAGATGACATGGGGAGGTAGGGGTGGGAGAGGGAGAGGGACATGGTGGTAGAGGTAGGGGTGGGAGAGATGACATGGTGGTAGAGGTAGGGGGTGGGAGAGGGAGATGACATGGTGGTAGAGGTAGGGGTGGGAGAGGGAGATGATATGGTGGTAGAGGTAGGGGGTGGGAGAGGGACATGGTGGTAGAGGTAGGGGGAGGGAGAGGGAGATGACATGGTGGTAGAGGTAGGGGTGGGAGAGGGAGATGACATGGTGGTAGAGGTAGGGGTGGGAGAGGGAGAGGGACATGGTGGTAGAGGTAGGGGGTGGGAGAGGGAGATGACATGGTGGTAGAGGTAGGGGGTGGGAGAGGGAGATGATATGGTGGTAGAGGTAGGGGGTGGGAGAGGGAGATGATATGGTGGTAGAGGTAGGGGGTGGGAGAGGGACATGGATGTAGAGGTAGGGGGTGGGAGGGGAGATGATATGGTGGTAGGGAGAGGGACATGGTGGTAGAGGTAGGGGTGGGAGAGAGAGTTGGTGGTAGAGGGAGGGGGTGGGAGAGGGAGATGATATGGTGGTAGAGGTAGGGGGTGGGAGAGAGACATGGTGGTAGAGGTAGGGGTGGGAGAGGGACATGGTGGTAGAGGTAGGGGGTGGGAGAGGGAGATGATATGGTGGTAGAGGTAGGGGGTGGGAGAGAGACATGGTGGTAGAGGTAGGGGTGGGAGAGAGACATGGTGGTAGAGGTAGGGGGGGGGAGAGGGAGATGATATGGTGGTAGAGGTAGGGGTGGGAGAGGGAGAGAGACATGGTGGTAGAGGTAGGGGGTGGGAGAGAGACATGGTGGTAGAGGTAGGGGGTGGGAGAGGGAGATGATATGGTGGTAGAGGGAGGGGTGGTAGGGGAGAGGGACATGGTGGTAGAGGTAGGGGTGGGAGAGGGAGAGGGACATGGTGGTAGAGGTAGGGGGTGGGAGAGGGAGATGATATGGTGGTAGAGGTAGGGGTGGGAGAGGGAGAGGGACATGGTGGTAGAGGTAGGGGTGGGAGAGAGACATGGTGGTAGAGGTAGGGGGTGGGAGAGAGACATGGTGGTAGAGGTAGGGGGTGGGAGAGGGAGAGGGAGATGATATGGTGGTAGAGGTAGGGGGTGGGAGAGAGACATGGTGGTAGAGGTAGGGGGTGGGAGAGGGAGATGATATGGTGGTAGAGGTAGGGGGTGGGAGAGGGAGATGATATGGTGGTAGAGGTAGGGGGTGGGAGAGGGAGATGATATGGTGGTAGAGGTAGGGGGTGGGAGAGGGAGAGGGACATGGTGGTAGAGGTAGGGGGTGGGAGAGGGAGATGATATGGTGGTAGAGGTAGGGGGTGGGAGAGGGAGATGACATGGTGGTAGAGGTAGGGGGTGGGAGAGGGAGATGACATGGTGGTAGAGGTAGGGGTGGGAGAGGGAGATGATATGGTGGTAGAGGTAGGGGGTGGGAGAGGGAGATGATATGGTGGTAGAGGTAGGGGTGGGAGAGGGACATGGTGGTAGAGGTAGGGGGGTGGGAGAGGGAGATGATATGGTGGTAGAGGTAGGGGGTGGGAGAGGGACATGGTGGTAGAGGTAGGGGTGGGAGAGAGAGATGGTGGTAGAGGTAGGGGGTGGGAGAGGGAGATGATGGTGAGGTAGGGGTGGGAGAGGGACATGGTGGTAGAGGTAGGGGGTGGGAGAGAGACATGGTGGTAGAGGTAGGGGGTGGGAGAGAGACATGGTGGTAGAGGTAGGGGGTGGGAGAGAGACATGGTGGTAGAGGTAGGGGGTGGGAGAGGGAGATGATATGGTGGTAGAGGTAGGGGGTGGGAGGGGAGAGGGACATGGTGGTAGAGGTAGGGGTGGGAGAGGGAGAGGACATGGTGGTAGAGGTAGGGGTGGGAGTATGGTGGTAGAGGTAGGGGTGGGAGAGGGAGGGGACATGGTGGTAGAGGTAGGGGGTGGGAGAGAGACATGGTGGTAGAGGTAGGGGTGGGAGAGATGGTGGTAGAGGTGGGGGTGGAGAGGACATGGTGGTAGAGGGGGGTGGGAGAGGGATAGGGAGATGACATGGTGGTAGAGGTAGGGGTGGGAGAGGGAGAGGGACATGGTGGTGGTAGAGGTAGGGGGTGGGAGAGGGAGATGATATGGTGGTAGAGGTGGGAGAGAGACATGGTGGTAGAGGTAGGGGTGGGAGAGGGAGAGGGAGATGACATGGTGGTAGAGGTCGGGGAGGGAGAGGGAGATGGTGGTAGAGGTAGGGGGTGGGAGAGGGAGATGACATGGTGGTAGAGGTAGGGGAGGGAGAGGGACATGGTGGTAGAGGTAGGGGGTGGGAGAGGGAGATGACATGGTGGTAGAGGTAGGGGGTGGGAGAGGGAGATGACATGGTGGTAGAGGTAGGGGGTGGGAGAGGGAGATGATATGGTGGTAGAGGTAGGGGGTGGGAGAGGGACATGGTGGTAGAGGTAGGGGTGGGAGAGGGAGATGACATGGTGGTAGAGGTAGGGGGTGGGAGAGGGAGATGACATGGTGGTAGAGGTAGGGGGTGGGAGAGGGAGAGGGACATGGTGGTAGAGGTAGGGGGTGGGAGAGGGAGATGACATGGTGGTAGAGGTAGGGGGTGGGAGAGGGACATGGTGGTAGAGGTAGGGGGAGGGAGAGGGAGATGGTGGTAGAGGTAGGGGGTGGGAGAGGGAGATGACATGGTGGTAGAGGTAGGGGAGGGAGAGGGACATGGTGGTAGAGGTAGGGGGTGGGAGAGGGAGATGACATGGTGGTAGAGGTAGGGGGTGGGAGAGGAGATGACATGGTGGTAGAGGTAGGGGTGGGAGAGGGAGATGATATGGTGGTAGAGGTAGGGGGTGGGAGGAGACATGGTGGTAGAGGTAGGGGGTGGGAGAGGGAGATGACATGGTGGTAGAGGTAGGGGTGGGAGAGGGAGATGACATGGTGGGAGGTAGGGGTGAGGGAGATGATATGGTGGTAGAGGTAGGGGGTGGGAGAGGGAGATGGTGGTAGAGGTAGGGGTGGGAGAGGGAGATGATATGGTGGTAGAGGTAGGGGGTGGGAGAGGGAGATGGTGGTAGAGGTAGGGGTGGGAGAGGGAGATGATATGGTGGTAGAGGTAGTGGGTGGGAGGGGAGATGATATGGTGGTAGAGGTAGGGGAGGGAGAGGGAGATGATATGGTGGTAGAGGTAGGGGTGGGAGAGGGAGATGATATGGTGGTAGAGGTAGGGGGGGAGGGAGGGACATGGTGGTAGAGGTAGGGGGAGGGAGAGGGACATGGTGGTAGAGGTAGGGGTGGGAGGGAGATGATATTGTGGGAGAGGGAGATGATATGGTGGTAGAGGTAGGGGAGGGAGAGAGAGAGGACATGGTGGTAGAGGTAGGGGTGGGAGAGGGAGATGATATGGTGGTAGAGGTAGGGGGAGGGAGAGGGACATGGTGGTAGAGGTAGGGGGAGGGAGAGGGACATGGTGGTAGAGGTAGGGGTGGGAGAGGGAGATGATATTGTGGGAGAGGGAGATGATATGGTGGTATGGTGCCTGGCAGGGTAGAGATGAGCAGGTTAGCCAGGCAAACTGACTCACCAGATGACAGAGTGAGATGGCAGTCTCTTACCTGCTCACGCTGTTTACTTCATTAATCCCAGGCTGTGCTACCAATATGATTGTTTGTGTTGTGGTGGTGGTAGTTTGTGTGTGTGTGCAGCCGTGCGTGTGTGTGCCTGCACGTTTGTGCTTGAGGGAAATAGAGAGGAAGAGAGAGAGGGTGAGAGGGAAAACATTTGCCTTTAGTAGTTTAGTCTAATTTGTGCTCATAACACCGATACAGTTAGTCTCTATGAAGCTCAGCGTCTCTGAAAGGGAATGAAATCCCCTTAATTCATACATAACTTGTATCTATTGATCTTTTCATTTTCCATAACTGTGTCTTTATTCAATCGGTACTCTCGGCTTTATCTCTTTTGAATCATAGTGTACCATATGGGTCTGCATCCCAAAAGGCTCCCTATTGGCTAAACAGGACACGACCTTTGACCAGAGTCCTATTCATCGTTTTTTATAATGTGCAATGCTCCCTGACTGTCAAGCTTTCATTTCCATGTTTACTGACTGTCTAGCTTTCATTTCCATGTTTACTGACTGTCTAGCTTTCATTTCCATGTTTACTGACTGTCTAGCTTTCATTTCCATGTTTACTGACTGTCTAGCTTTCATTTCCATGTTTACTGACTGTCTAGCTTTCATTTCCATGTTCCCTGACTGTCTAGCTTTCATTTCCATGTTCCCTGACTGTCTAGCTTTCATTTCCATGTTTACTGACTGTCTAGCTTTCATTTCCATGTTCCCTGACTGTCTAGCTTTCATTTCCATGTTCACTGACTGTCTAGCTTTCATTTCCATGTTCACTGACTGTCTAGCTTTCATTTCCATGTTTACTGACTGTCTAGCTTTCATTTCCATGTTTACTGACTGTCTAGCTTTCATTTCCATGTTTACTGACTGTCTAGCTTTCATTTCCATGTTTACTGACTGTCTATTCCCTGACTGTCTAGCTTTCATTTCCATGTTTACTGACTGTCTAGCTTTCATTTCCATGTTTACTGACTGTCTAGCTTTCATTTCCATGTTCCCTGACTGTCTAGCTTTCATTTCCATGTTCCCTGACTGTCTAGCTTTCATTTCCATGTTCACTGACTGTCTAGCTTTCATTTCCATGTTCACTGACTGTCTAGCTTTCATTTCCATATTCCTGACTGTCTAGCTTTCATTTCCATATTCCCTGACTGTCTAGCTTTCATTTCCATATTCCCTGACTGTCTAGCTTTCATTTCCATGTTCCCTGACTGTCTAGCTTTCATTTCCATATTCCCTGACTGTCTAGCTTTCATTTCCATGTTCCCTGACTGTCTAGCTTTCATTTCCATATTCCCTGACTGTCTAGCTTTCATTTCCATATTCCCTGACTGTCTAGCTTTCATTCCCATGTTCCCTGACTGTCTAGCTTTCATTTCCATGTTCCCTGACTGTCTAGCTTTCATTTCCATATTCCCTGACTGTCTAGCTTTCATGTCCATATTCCCTGACTGTCTAGCTTTCCTTTCCATATTCCCTGACTGTCTAGCTTTCCTTTCCATATTCCCTGACTGTCTAGCTTTCCTTTCCATGTTCACTGACGTCTAGCTTTCATTCCGGTGATTATAAGCGAGCTGGACACAATCAAGAAACTGCATGAACGTAGGTCCGTTATAATTTCATTGTTTGTTTGTTTGATTTCAGTCATTTCAAAGCATATTCACTTAATGCTCATTATATATTTTTCAACTTTAAACCCAAACCACCCGTGGCCCACATTGGATCCCCTATGTTTGACTTACCTGGTCTAGATAATTGTTTAATTCCAGGTCTAGTTGTAGAAGTTTAGCTTCCTGACAACGATGTAGATGACTGGTTTTAGACTACAGTACACACATACGGGTCTTATTCCAGTCCAGTCCAGGTATTTAGGCTCCCGAGTGGTACAGCAGTCTAAGGCACTGTATCTCAGTGCTAGAGGCGTCACTACAGGCCCTGGTTCGATCCTGGGCTGCATCACAACCGGCCGTGATCGGGAGTCCCATAGGGCGGTGCACAATTGGCCCAGCGTCCGAGTTAGGGAAGGGTTTGACCAGGCCATCACTGTAAAATAATAAATTGTTCTTAACTGACTTGGTTAAATTAAATGAATTAAGTTCAATTAAATAAATTAAATGTCCACTTTCCACACATTCATGTATTTATTTCCACTAAAACATGTAAAAGAAGACGAGAGACACAGCGCAAGGTGAAGGATAAAAGCCATTTTCAGATGAGGCCGGGCAGATTTATGATATCGTTTCCATTCTGAGAGTTCCTGAAGGACAACCTTTCATCTAATAACGCCGACCCTCATCTTGTAAACAGTGAAAAGAGGCTGGCATGTCAATCTCATCTACAGCAGCAGCACATACAGGCTGCGTCACAAATAGCACCCTATTCCCTATATTATGCTGTACCTTTTGACCATGAGCCCTATGGAGGCGAGTCTAACAAAACCAATATGGTTCTTTCTCTTCAAATCAAATCAAATGTTATTGGTCACATATACATACGTATCAGATGGTATTGATCCATAGACATATTTAGCAGATGTGATTGGTCACATACACATGGTTAGCAGATGTGATTGGTCACATACACATGGTTAGCAGATGTGATTGGTCACATACACATGGTTAGCAGATGTGATTGGTCACATACACATGGTTAGCAGATGTGATTGGTCACATACACATGGTTAGCAGATGTGATTGGTCACATACACATGGTTAGCAGATGTGATTGGTCACATACACATGGTTAGCAGATGTGATTGGTCACATACACATGGTTAGCAGATGTTATTGGTCACATACACATGGTTAGCAGATGTGATTGGTCACATACACATGGTTAGCAGATGTTATTGGTCACATACACATGGTTAGCAGATGTGATTGGTCACATACATATGGTTAGCAGATGTGATTGGTCACATACACATGGTTAGCAGATGTTATTGGTCACATACACATGGTTAGCAGATGTGATTGGTCACATACACATGGTTAGCAGATGTTATTGGTCACATACACATGGTTAGCAGATGTTATTGGTCACATACACATGGTTAGCAGATGTGATTGGTCACATACATATGGTTAGCAGATGTGATTGGTCACATACACATATTTAACAGATGTTATTGGTCACAGACACGTGGTTAGCATATGTTATTGGTCACATACACATGGTTAGCATATGTTATTGGTCACATACACATATTTATCAGATGTTATTGGTCACATACACATATTTAACAGATGTTATTGCGGTTTTAGCTAAATGCTTGTGTTCCCAGCTCCAACAATGCAGTAGTATCTAACAAATCACAACAATACACACAAATCAAAAAGTTAAATAATGGAATTAAGAAATATATAAATATTAGGACAAGCAATTTAATACGCTTCATACTCGTCGCCCACTGGCTCCCCACGTGTAGCGCGCGCTCCAGCAGGTATATCTCACTGGTGTTACGCACGCCTCTATGAAGAGGGAACGCAACACCCTGCTACAACTAAACTCTCCGTGAAGTGAAAGAGGTCTGGACTGTAGGTGCAAGTAAGAATGACAACAGGCAGAATGTGGTACCGTTTCCAAGGACTTTATTCCTTTACACGGTAATATGGGGAAAAGGGGCTGGACGGAACCAAAGCAAAGAAAGTAAATCTCAAAGCCCCCTCTCCTACCTTACCTGCCTAACCAATACTTACCTACTTTACCACCACCTGGTGCCCTAACCAAAATACAGGGGGTGGTCCGCCCAGGTCTTACCTATTGATATGATCCTTGGCTAGCCTCTCAAAGCACTTCATGATGACAGAGGTGAGTGCTATGGGGCGAAAGTCATTTAGTTCAGTTACCTTTGCTTTTTTGGGTACCGGGACAACGGTGGACATCTTGAAGTAAGTGGGGAAAGCAGTCTAGTATAGGTAGAGATTGAATATATCCCACATGCTCTGAGGACATCTGGGCCAGCAGCCTTGCGAAGGTTAACACGCTTAATTGTCTTACTCACGTCGGCCACGGAGAAGGAGAGCCCACAGTCCTGTATTATCCTCAAAGCGGACGAAGAAAGTGTTTAGTTTGTCCGGAAGCAAGACGTCAGTGTCTGCGACGTGGCTGCTTTTCCTTTTGTAATCCGTGATTGTCTGTAGACCCTGCCACGTACGTCTCCTGTCTGAGCCGTTGAATTGCGACTCCAATTTTTCTCTATAGTGACATTTTGCCCCATTTGATTGCCTTGCGGATGGAATAACTACAACGTGTGCGTCTGTGTGTGTTCACTAGAAAAACCTTCATTAGAAGGAAACGAGTGTACAATAGCCTCTGATGTTTTGAGCACATCATTAGTGAACCTATTAATTAGCTAATGTATTATATGGGAGTAGACGGTAAAACTAGTAGGTCTAGATGTATAGTAGAGTATACATGGAGGTGGATTGGATGGCATTGCATTTCGGTCTCCCCTGGGGCTAGGAGATGTTTGATGTCTGTAATCTTATTCATTATGATCTACAAAGCCAGACTGATCCCAGATACAGATATGGATATGGATACAGGCCCAGATTTCCAGGCTTGATAAAGGAATTACTAAATCAGTGTGTGTGTGTGTGTGTGTGTGTGTGCGTGCGTGCGTGTGTGTGTGTGTGTGTGTGTGTGTGTGTGTGTGTGTGTGTGTGTGTGTGTGTGTGTGTGTGTGTGTGTGTGCATGTTATTTTGACTTGGGAATACATATGTAGGATCTTAATTTGATCCGTCTTTTGTTGCTGAAGTTTCCTGCAAGGCAGGAAGCATACACTTGTAGTGCATTTTAATTTTGAAATGGCCTCTAGAGTTTGTAACTTTCACGTTGAAATTTCAGACTTGATTTGTCCTGACAAAAAAAATCGAATTTCTTGTTGCTGCAGGATCATTTTCCTGCTGTAGCGAACTGGCTCAAATTAAGATCCTACATCTGTAGGGTATAGGGTTCCATTTGGGACTCAGTCAACAGGGACTGAACTCTGGGCCTCAGATTAAACTGTGGATTATCAAATATACTATCTCTTTGCCCTTGACCTTGCTTGTCTCTGTCCAGTTCCTCTATTTGTCTCAAGACAAGTGCGCTGCCTGCTTGCCGTCGAATAGAGATCTGGGATTTATTGGCATTCGAAGTGTCTAAAGCATGGTGTTAAACTCAGTACCTGGAGGGCCGAGGGTCTACAGTTTTTTGTTATTCCTTTCAAACGGTGTCAAATTAAAACCTTGACTGGCAGATGATGGGAGTGACCTTAATTGATCACTCAAGTACAAGGAAGGAGTTAAAAACCCTCAAACACTCAGATCACCAGGAACTGACACCCCTGGTGTAAAGCAATGATCTGATTTTAAAGATAAAAAAAAAAAGATTTTAATGTATCCTCTCTATATCCTCTCTATATTATCTCTATATCCTCTCTATATCCTCTCTATATTATCTCTATATCCTCTATATATTATCTCTATATATCCTCTCTATATTATCTCTATTTATCCTCTCTATATCCTCTCTATATTATCTCTATATCCTCTCTATATCCTCTCTATATCCTCTCTATATTATCTCTATATCCTCTCTATATCCTCTCTATATTATCTCTATATCCTCTCTATATTATCTCTATATATCCTCTCTATATTATCTCTATATCCTCTCTATATTATCTCTATATCCTCTCTATATTATCTCTGTATATCCTCTCTATATTATCTCTATATTATTTCGATATATCCTCTCTATATTATCCCTATATTATCTCTATATCCTCTCTAGATTATCCCTATATTATCTCTATATCCTCTCTATATTATCCCTATATTATCTATATATCCTCTCTATATTATCTCTGTATATCCTCTATATTATCTCTATATATCCTCTCTATATCCTCTCTATATTATCTCTATATCCTCTCTATATTATCTCTGTATATCCTCTCTATATTATCTCTGTATATCCTCTCTATATTATCTCTATATTATTTAGATATATCCTCTCTATATTATCCCTATATTATCTCTATATCCTCTCTAGATTATCCCTATATTATCTCTATATCCTCTCTATATCCTCTCTATATTATCTCTATATCCTCCCTATATCCTCTCTATATCCTCTCTATATTCTCTCTATATTATCTCTATATCCTCTCTATATCCTCTCTATATTATCTCTATATCCTCTCTATATTCTCTCTATATTATCTCTATATCCTCTCTATATCCTCTCTATATTATGTCTATATCCTCTCTATATTATCTCTATATCCTCTCTATATTATCTCTATATATCCTCTCTATATTATCTCTATATCCTCTATATATCATCTCTGTATCCTCTCTATATTATCTCTATATATCCTCTCTATATTATCTCTATATTATTTCTATATATCCTCTCTATATTATATCTATATATCCTCTCTATATTATCTCTATATATCCTCTCTATATTATCTCTATATTATTTCTATATATCCTCTCTATATTATCTCTATATATCCTCTCTATATTATCTCTATATCCTCTCTATATATCCTCTCTATTTTATCTCTATATCCTCTCTATATTATCTCTATATATCCTCTCTATATTATCTCTATATCCTCTCTATATCCTCTCTATATTATCTCTATATCCTCTCTATATTATCTATATTATCTCTATATCCTCTCTATATTATCTCTATATCCTCTCTATATTATCTCTATATCCTCTCTATATTATCTCTATATAGCCTCTCTATATTATCTCTATATACTCTCTATATCATCTCTATATCCTCTCTATATTATCTCTATATCCTCTCTATATCCTCTCTATATCCTCTCTATAACCTCTCTATATCCTCTCTATATTATGTCTATATCCTCTCTATAATATCTCTATATCCTCTCTATATTATCTCTATATCCTCTCTATATCCTCTCTATATCCTCTCTATATTATCTCTATATCCTCTCTATATTATCTCTATATCCTCTCTATATTATCTCTATATATCCTCTCTATATTATCTCTATATCCTCTATATATCATCTCTGTATCCTCTCTATATTATCTCTATATCCTCTCTATATTATCCCTATATTATTTCTATATCCTCTCTATATTATCCCTATATTATCTCAATATCCTCTCTATATTATCTCTGTATATCCTCTCTATATTATCTCTATATATCCTCTCTATATTATCTCTATATCCTCTCTATATTATATCTATATATCCTCTCTATATTATCTCTATATATCCTCTCTATATTATCTCTATATATCCTCTCTATATTATCTCTATATATCCTCTCTATATTATCTCTATATTATTTCTATATATTATATCTATATATCTCTATATTATCTCTATATATCCTCTCTATATTATCTCTATATATCCTCTCTATATTATCTCTATATTATCTCTATATATCCTCTCAATATTATCTCCATATTATCTCTATATCCTCTCTATATCCTCTCTATATTATTCTATATCCTTCTATATCCTCTATATCCTCTCTATATTATCTCTATATATCCTCTCTATATTATCTCTATATATCTTCTCTATATTATCTCTATATATCCTCTCTATATTATCTCTATATATCCTCTCTATATTATCTCTATATTATCTCTATATATCCTCTCTATATTATCTCTATATCCTCTCTATATTATCTCTATATATCCTCTCTATATTATCTCTATATTATCTCTATATATCCTCTCAATATTATCTCCATATTATCTCTATATATCCTCTCTATATTATCTCTATATCCTCTCTATATTATCTCTATATCCTCTCTATATTATCTCCATATTATCTCTATATATCCTCTCTATATTATCTCTATATCCTCTCTATATTATCCCTTTATTTTGAAGATGTCAGTGGTGGTATTTTTCTGTTTTATTTTTATCCCTCCTTTTTCCAACGCCTCGCCTGGTTGCCAAGCAAGTCAAGTTAATATTTGTATGCTGACTGCAAGATCACTGCCATTAGGTCCATGAGCACTCAACTCTCCATCATTTTGTAAATATCTAATCACGCTGTCATCAGCAAAATGAGAAGCCCGCAGAAAAAAAATCTATTACAAACCAATTTATTATGAAATGGCAATTACCCGTTGATTCAATCATGTCTGCAGTTTGTCGGGAGCTGGAAGCTCTCGTTGGTCGCTTTTATCAGACGAGATGGCTCAATTCAGATTGTCATAGTCTCTGTGTCATCCAGTGGCGGCCAGACAGGCCGGGGTGACAGGGGAGAGAGAGAGAGAGAGAGAGAGAGAGAGAGAGAGAGAGAGAGAGAGAGAGAGAGAGAGAGACAGAGGGAGAGAGAGAGAGAGAGAGATAGACAGAGACACAGAGACAGAGAGAGAGAGAGAGAGAGACAGAGACAGAGAGAGAGAGAGAGAGAGAGAGAGAGAGAGACAGAGACAGAGAGAGAGAGAGAGAGACAGAGAGAGAGAGAGAGAGAGAGAGAGAGAGAGAGAGAGAGAGAGAGAGAGAGAGAGAGAGAGAGAGAGAGAGAGAGAGAGAGAGAGAGAGAGAGAGAGAGAGAGAGAGAGAGAGAGAGAGAGAGAGAGAGAGAGAGAGAGAGAGAGAGACAGAGACAGAGACAGAGACAGAGACAGAGAGAGACAGAGAGAGAGAGAGAGAGACAGAGAGAGACGGAGAGAGACGGAGAGAGAGAGAGAGAGACGGAGAGAGAGACAGAGAGAGAGAGAGAGAGAGAGAGAGAGAGAGAGAGAGAGAGAGAGAGAGAGAGAGACAGAGAGAGAGAGAGAGAGAGAGAGAGAGTCATAGTCAGTAGGCTCCAATCTATCACAGTCATAGTCAGTAGGCTCCAATCTATCAGTCATAGTCAGTAGGCTCTGATCTATCACAGTCATAGTCAGTAGGCTCTGATCTATCACAGTCATAGTCAGTAGGCTCCAATCTATCACAGTCATAGTCAGTAGGCTCTGATCTATCACAGTCATAGTCAGTAGGCTCCAATCCATCAGTCATAGTCAGTAGGCTCTGATCTATCACAGTCATAGTCAGTAGGCTCTGATCTATCACAGTCATAGTCAGTAGGCTCTGATCTATCACAGTCATAGTCAGTAGGCTCCGATCTATCACAGTCATAGTCAGTAGGCTCCAATCCATCAGTCATAGTCAGTAGGCTCCAATCTATCACAGTCATAGTCAGTAGGCTCTGATCTATCACAGTCATAGTCAGTAGGCTCCAATCTATCACAGTCATAGTCAGTAGGCTCTGATCTATCACAGTCATAGTCAGTAGGCTCCAATCTATCACAGTCATAGTCAGTAGGCTCCGATCTATCACAGTCATAGTCAGTAGGCTCTGATCTATCACAGTCATAGTCAGTAGGCTCTGATCTATCACAGTCATAGTCAGTAGGCTCCAATCTATCACAGTCATAGTCAGTAGGCTCCGATCTATCACAGTCATAGTCAGTAGGCTCTGATCTATCACAGTCATAGTCAGTAGGCTCCAATCTATCACAGTCATAGTCAGTAGGCTCCAATCTATCAGTCATAGTCAGTAGGCTCCGATCTATCACAGTCATAGTCAGTAGGCTCCAATCTATCAGTCATAGTCAGTAGGCTCCGATCTATCACAGTCATAGTCAGTAGGCTCCGATCTGTCACAGTCATAGTCAGTAGGCTCCAATCTATCAGTCATAGTCAGTAGGCTCTGATCTATCACAGTCATAGTCAGTAGGCTCCAATCCATCAGTCATAGTCAGTAGGCTCTGATCTATCACAGTCATAGTAGTAGGCTCTGATCTATCACAGTCATAGTCAGTAGGCTCTGATCTATCACAGTCATAGTCAGTAGGCTCTGATCTATCACAGTCATAGTCAGTAGGCTCCGATCTATCACAGTCATAGTCAGTAGGCTCCGATCTATCACAGTCATAGTCAGTAGGCTCCGATCTATCACAGTCATAGTCAGTAGGCTCCGATCTATCACAGTCATAGTCAGTAGGCTCTGATCTATCACAGTCATAGTCAGTAGGCTCTGATCTATCAGTCATAGTCAGTAGGCTCTGATCTATCACAGTCATAGTCAGTAGGCTCTGATCTATCACAGTCATAGTCAGTAGGCTCCAATCTATCAGTCATAGTCAGTAGGCTCTGATCTATCACAGTCATAGTCAGTAGGCCCGATCTATCACAGTCATAGTCAGTAGGCTCCAATCTATCAGTCATAGTCAGTAGGCTCCGATCTATCACAGTCATAGTCAGTAGGCTCTGATCTATCACAGTCATAGTCAGTAGGCTCTGATCTATCACAGTCATAGGTAGGCTCTGATCTATCACAGTCATAGTCAGTAGGCTCTGATCTATCAGTCATAGTCAGTAGGCTCCAATCTATCACAGTCATAGTCAGTAGGCTCCAATCTATCACAGTCATAGTCAGTAGGCCCCGATCTATCAGTCATAGTCAGTAGGCTCCGATCTATCAGTCATAGTCAGTAGGCTCCAATCTATCACAGTCATAGTCAGTAGGCTCCAATCTATCAGTCATAGTCAGTAGGCTCTGATCTATCACAGTCATAGTCAGTAGGCCCCGATCTATCAGTCATAGTCAGTAGGCTCCGATCTATCAGTCATAGTCAGTAGGCTCCGATCTATCAGTCATAGTCAGTAGGCCCCAATCTATCAGTCATAGTCAGTAGGCTCCGATCTATCAGTCATAGTCAGTAGGCCCCGATCTATCAGTCATAGTCAGTAGGCTCCGATCTATCAGTCATAGTCAGTAGGCTCCAATCTATCACAGTCATAGTCAGTAGGCTCCAATCTATCACAGTCATAGTCAGTAGGCTCCGATCTATCAGTCATAGTCAGTAGGCTCCAATCTATCACAGTCATAGTCAGTAGGCTCCAATCTATCACAGTCATAGTCAGTAGGCTCCAATCTATCAGTCATAGTCAGTAGGCTCCAATCTATCACAGTCATAGTCAGTAGGCTCCAATCTATCAGTCATAGTCAGTAGGCTGCAAGTGACATGTGACTTACCTTGCTGTACCTGATTGTAAGCCCTGTGTTATACTGTAGAAGGACTTTGCGTACTGCGGTCACATCCCAAGAGGCACCCTATTCCCTAAACATTGTGCACTACATAGGGCTCTGGTCAAAAGTAGTGAACTATGTAGGGAATATGGTGCTATGGGCCCTGGTCTAAAGTAGTGCACTATTTAGGGAATAGGGTGCTATGGGCCCTATGGGCTCTGGTGCACTGTGTAGGGAATATGGTGCCATTTGGGATGCATTCATACTGTGTGTTTAAAAAAATGTTTACCCACTTTTAGGCTGAGGTACTGTATATTAATCAGGTAGGCTGAGGTACTGTATATTAATCAGGTAGGCTGAGGTACTGTACGTTAATCAGGTAGACTGAGGTACTGTATATTAATCAGGTAGACTGAGGTACTGTACGTTAATCAGGTAGACTGAGGTACTGTATATTAATCAGGTAGACTGAGGTACTGTACGTTAATCAGGTAGACTGAGGTACTGTACGTTAATCAGGTAGACTGAGGTACTGTATATTAATCAGGTAGGCTGAGGTACTGTACGTTAATCAGGTAGACTGAGGTACTGTATATTAATCAGGTAGACTGAGGTACTGTATATTAATCAGGTAGGCTGAGGTACTGTATATTAATCAGGTAGGCTGAGGTACTGTACGTTAATCAGGTAGACTGAGGTACTGTATGTTAATCAGGTAGACTGAGGTACTGTATATTAATCAGGTAGGCTGAGGTACTGTATATTAATCAGGTAGGCTGAGGTACTGTACGTTAATCAGGTAGGCTGAGGTACTGTACGTTAATCAGGTAGGCTGAGGTACTGTACGTTAATCAGGTAGGCTGAGGTACTGTATATTAATCAGGTAGGCTGAGGTACTGTACGTTAATCAGGTAGGCTGAGGTACTGTACGTTAATCAGGTAGGCTGAGGTACTGTATATTAATCAGGTAGACTGAGGTACTGTATATTAATCAGGTAGGCTGAGGTACTGTACGTTAATCAGGTAGGCTGAGGTACTGTACGTTAATCAGGTAGACTGAGGTACTGTATATTAATCAGGTAGGCTGAGGTACTGTACGTTAATCAGGTAGACTGAGGTACTGTATATTAATCAGGTAGACTGAGGTACTGTATATTAATCAGGTAGGCTGAGGTACTGTATATTAATCAGGTAGGCTGAGGTACTGTACGTTAATCAGGTAGACTGAGGTACTGTATGTTAATCAGGTAGACTGAGGTACTGTATATTAATCAGGTAGGCTGAGGTACTGTATGTTAATCAGGTAGGCTGAGGTACTGTATATTAATCAGGTAGGCTGAGGTACTGTAAATTAATCAGGTAGGCTGAGGTACTGTATATTAATCAGGTAGGCTGAGGTACTGTACGTTAATCAGGTAGGCTGAGGTACTGTATATTAATCAGGTAGGCTGAGGTACTGTAAATTAATCAGGTAGGCTGAGGTACTGTAAATTAATCAGGTAGGGTGAGGTACTGTATATTAATCAGGTAGGCTGAGGTACTGTACGTTAATCAGGTAGGCTGAGGTACTGTATATTAATCAGGTAGGCTGAGGTACTGTATATTAATCAGGTAGACTGAGTTACTGTACGTTAATCAGGTAGGCTGAGGTACTGTATATTAATCAGGTAGGCTGAGGTACTGTATATTAATCAGGTAGACTGAGGTACTGTATGTTAATCAGGTAGGCTGAGGTACTGTATGTTAATCAGGTAGGCTGAGGTACTGTATGTTAATCAGGTAGGCTGAGGTACAGTATGTTAATCAGGTAGACTGAGGTACTGTATGTTAATCAGGTAGGCTGAGGTACTGTATGTTAATCAGGTAGGCTGAGGTACTGTATGTTAATCAGGTAGACTGAGGTACTGTATGTTAATCAGGTAGGCTGAGGTACTGTATGTTAATCAGGTAGGCTGAGGTACTGTATGTTAATCAGGTAGGCTGAGGTACTGTATGTTAATCAGGTAGACTGAGGTACTGTATATTAATCAGGTAGGCTGAGGTACTGTATATTAATCAGGTAGACTGATGTACTGTATATTAATCAGGTAGGCTGAGGTACTGTATATTAATCAGGTAGGCTGAGGTACTGTACGTTAATCAGGTAGACTGAGGTACTGTATATTAATCAGGTAGGCTGAGGTACTGTATATTAATCAGGTAGGCTGAGGTACTGTATATTAATCAGGTAGGCTGAGGTACAGTATGTTAATCAGGTAGACTGAGGTACTGTATGTTAATCAGGTAGACTGGGGTACAGTATGTTAATCAGGTAGACTGGGGTACAGTACAGTAAATTAAACTGGTAGGCTGAGGTGCAGTACAGTATATTTGAGATGTATTGAAGCCTCATCTCTATTCTGCTCGTGGTTTGACCTCATCCCAAACGGTACCCTATTCCCTTTATGTAATGCACTACTTTTGACCAGAGCCCATAGTGGAATAGGATGCCATTTGAGAGACAGTCTTAAATGATTCTAAAATGGCCGCCTGAAGAGCTCTTTAGGAGATAAGGTCTCTGGTCATTTAAAAGTTGGCTCCACTACAGCAGAGGTGGAACACCACGATCCTTATCTGACAAATTGACAGGAGTTCAAATCCAGACAGACAGTTTCTACACGTGTCCCAAACAGCACCCTTATATAGGACCCTTATACATGTTTGACCAAAGCCCTTATGGGCCCTGATTTTAAAAGTAGTGCACTATATAGGAAATAGGGTGTCATCTGGGACACACGCCAACAGAGACTGTGTACCGCCTGCCCTTTCTCCCCTCCTCTACATCTCTGTCATACAGAACATAACGTCTACATTGTGGATGGACTCAATCTAAAATGGCTGCTCACGGAATGTATTGATGTGTATACAGTACATGCTTTACCACAGCCCAAAATATAAGACTGACTAACCACAAACAATATATACTGAAGCAAACAAGAATCACAACTAGCATCGTAACTAGCAGCAGTAGCATACAAAGACCATTGAGCTATAGGATCACTTGTACATATGCTTTCTGCTTTGCTTCATCTTGGTCCAGGTCGCAATTGTAAATGAGAACTTGTTCTCAACTTGCCTACCTGGTTAAATAAAGGTGAAATAAAAAAATTAAAAAATTAAAAATATCCTACTGTCCACACAATTCAATATCTTGTATTGGTTTGTTTTGTAATTATTTCACTCTGGAGTGCCAGAGTGCACTCTGGGTGTTTGTAAATTTACAGAGCGTTGTTAGATTTTCTGTTTTTTTTTTCTTCCTTGAATTCAAACGTAAAACACTGGACGTTCTGACCATCACAATGGCATTCAAGCATCTAAACTAACTAAAATTGGCTAGCTTGCCGGCTACTTCCACACACACAAATGAGAGAACAGCTCACTCTGACCATTTTAATGGGCCGAGCAGATGTGGTTAAGCACAATAGCGTCCGTGGGCTGTTGTTTTCTGCAGAACGTTCTACCGTTCATTACATTATAATTGACAGAGATGGCCAGATAGCTTTACATCCTCCCTCTCTCTAGAAGTCATCAGAGACTGATTGTAGAAATTAATTGATAAACTGATAAATCACTCACAATACACAGAAAAGTCACTGCATTTGTTTTGATCTCTAACAGCCTAATTTGACAGTATTCATTCCCAGATACTATCAAACCCACATTCTCCAGCGTTCCAGAAAGCACATCCCAACTGAAACTGTAACAATACCTTTGGGGTTATGGGTAGTGGTCTGTCTGACTCAATGTCAAGTAATTACATCAAAATACTGTACATGACAATAATAGACTGTAATATGTGTGATTGTCCTGAAGTGGTAGAGAAAAATGTTAATTGGACATGAGACCCTTGGGGTGTGTCCCAAATCGCACCCCATTCTTCACATAGTCCACTACTTTTGACCAGAATCCTATGGGCCCTGATCAAAAGTCGTGCACTACTTACGGTGCCATTTGGGATACAGTTGGTACGAAGCTTTTAAATCAGCCAGCAGTGTTGGAGAAAAGTTGCTCAATCCCTTAGCAGAGTTTATAATGGAGAGGATGGGGTTAAGTCCCAAATCGCATCTTATTCCCTACATAGTAGCCACACCATTGGTTCTGGTCAAAAGTAGTGCACTATTAAGGGAATACGGTGCCGTTTGGGACGCGTCCAATGCCCTAATTAGGCTCCTACAGCACAGACACACTGTCTGCCACACTGATGAACAATGAGACCTTAATGAAAGAATCACTCACTGTGATCATCTATTAAAGGTACATTGCAGCTCTTTTTACCTCAAAATCAAAATCATTTCCGCGTAACATTTATGTACCCTGCTGTGGTTATTTTAAATTAAAATGGTCAACAACAACAAAAAAAAAGAAGCAAAAAAGAGCAATTTCTCAAGCTATTGTTTTGCTAGGACTGTGTGGGAGTGGTCTGAGTGAGGAGGGGGAAACTGAAAACGAGTTATTATTGGCAGAGAAGTTAGGATCTCTTCTTTTTTCCCCCACCAATTTATGCATGCGAACAGCAACTTATGACTGCATCTGATCTGCATCTGATCTGCATCTGATCTGCATCTGATCTGCATCTGATCTGCATCTGATCTGCATCTGATCTGCATCTGATCTGCATCTGATCTGCATCTGATCTGCATCTGATCTGCATCTGATCTGCATCTGATCTGCATCTGATCTGCATCTGATCTGCATCTGATCTGCCAATAACCACATTTTCACACCACCATCCCTGTGTGCCTGCATTATTGTTGCCTGCATTATTGTTTGCTATTTTGGCCTTAAATTGTACCAATTTATTTTCATCTGGTCATCCCTGCTATTTCAATATTTCAATAAAACATTGTTCCATTTTTCCATTGTGTTAATAAATGGTGGATTGATTAACTTCCACGTTTTACTGAAAATGTTTTTTCATAATGAGTGATGAGAAGAGAATCGTCCAGCCTGTCGGGTATCTCACTACAGCCCCATAGGCCACACCCCCATCCCTAGTGCCTGGCCACACCCCCATCCCTATTGCCTGGCCACACCCCAACCCTAGTGCCTGGCCACACCCCATCCCTAGTGCCTGGCCACACCCCAACCCTAGTGCCTGGCCACACCCCAACCCTATTGCCTGGCCACACCCCAACCCTAGTGCCTGGCCACACCCCCATCCCTATTGCCTGGCCACACCCCAACCCTAGTGCCTGGCCACACCCCCATCCCTAGTGCCTGGCCACACCCCATCCCTATTGCCTGGCCACACCCCCATCCCTATTGCCTGGCCACACCCCAACCCTAGTGCCTGGCCACACCCCCATCCCTATTGCCTGGCCACACCCCAACCCTAGTGCCTGGCCACACCCCATCCCTATTGCCTGGCCACACCCCAACCCTAGTGCCTGGCCACACCCCCATCCCTATTGCCTGGCCACACCCCAACCCTAGTGCCTGGCCACACCCCAACCCTAGTGCCTGGCCACACCCCAACCCTAGTGCCTGGCCACACCCCCATCCCTATTGCCTGGCCACACCCCAACCCTAGTGCCTGGCCACACCCCAACCCTAGTGCCTGGCCACACCCCCATCCCTATTGCCTGGCCACACCCCAACCCTAGTGCCTGGCCACACCCCCATCCCTAGTGCCTGGCCACACCCCATCCCTAGTGCCTGGCCACACCCCAACCCTAGTGCCTGGCCACAACCCCATCCCTATTGCCTGGCCACACCCCAACCCTAGTGCCTGGCCACACCCCAACCCTAGTGCCTGGCCACACCCCCAACCCTATTGCCTGGCCACACCCCAACCCTAGTGCCTGGCCACACCCCAACCCTAGTGCCTGGCCACACCCCCATCCCTATTGCCTGGCCACACCCCAACCCTATTGCCTGGCCACACCCCAACCCTATTGCCTGGCCACACCCCCATCCCTATTGCCTGGCCACACCCCAACCCTAGTGCCTGGCCACACCCCAACCCTAGTGCCTGGCCACACCCCAACCCTAGTGCCTGGCCACACCCCAACCCTATTGCCTGGCCACACCCCAACCCTAGTGCCTGGCCACACCCCAACCCTATTGCCTGGCCACACCCCAACCCTATTGCCTGGCTACACCCCAACCCTAGTGCCTGGCCACACCCCCATCCCTATTGCCTGGCCACACCCCAACCCTAGTGCCTGGCCACACCCCAACCCTAGTGTCTGGCCACACCCCAACCCTAGTGCCTGGCCACACCCCAACCCTATTGCCTGGCCACACCCCAACCCTAGTGCCTGGCCACACCCCATCCATAGTGCCTGGCCACACCCCAACCCTAGTGCCTGGCCACACCCCAAGATCTCACTACAGCCCCATAGGCCATGTCTAGAAATATGCAGACAGATGGATTAAAACCAAGTTTACATTGTAATGCTTTCTGATAGCCAACTTCCTAGCTCCGCCCACAACTTCCAGACTTAATAGAATTCCTTTAAAGCTTGGATTATTGAGTCATTATTAGTTTTACACTGGAGAAATTACTCTGCCGTAGTGCTGTGCAATTTATGAATGTTGTCTCTTCTATAATAAATTCTGTACATTAGTTTAACCTACATTTTCGGTAACTGTAATATCGATAGTTCTGCTCCAACTTTCCATCCATCTTGAGCCAACATCAGTTATTTTTTAAATCTTGATTCCAATAGTTCAGATTTTTTTCTAAGAGATTGTCAGTTGTATATCCAATCAAATCAAACGTTATTGGTCACATACACATATTTATCAGATGTTATTGGTCCATATTTAGCAGATGTTATTGGTCACATACACATATTTAACAGATGTTATTGGTCCATACACATATTTAGCAGATGTTATTGGTCACATACACATATTTAACAGATGTTATTGGTCACATACACATATTTAACAGATGTTATTGGTCACATACACATGGTTAGCAGACGTTATTGATGTTATTGGTCCATACACATATTTAACAGATGTTATTGGTCACATACACATGGTTAGCAGACGTTATTGGTCACATACACATATTTAACAGATGTTATTGGTCACATACACATGGTTAGCAGATGTTATTGGTCACATGGTTAACAGATGTTATTGGTCACATACACATGGTTAGCAGACGTTATTGGTCACATACACATGGTTAGCAGATGTTATTGGTCACATACACATATTTAACAGATGTTATTGGTCACATACACATGGTTAGCAGACGTTATTGGTCACATACACATGGTTAGCAGATGTTATTGGTCACATACACATGGTTAGCAGATGTTATTGGTCACATACACATGGTTAGCAGACGTTATTGGTCACATACACATGGTTAGCAGATGTTATTGGTCACATACACATGGTTAGCAGATGTTATTGGTCACATACACATATTTATCAGATGTTATTGGTCACATACACATGGTTAGCAGATGTTATTGGTCACATACACATATTTAACAGATGTTATTGGTCACATACACATGGTTAGCAGACGTTATTGGTCACATACACATATTTAACAGATGTTATTGGTCACATACACATATTTAACAGATGTTATTGGTCACATACACATATTTAACAGATGTTATTGGTCACATACACATATTTATCAGATGTTATTGGTCACATACACATATTTAACAGATGTTATTAGTCACATACACATATTTAACAGATGTTATTGGTCACATACACGTGTTTAGCAGATGTTATTGGTCACATACACATATTTAACAGATGTTATTGGTCACATACACATATTTAACAGATGTTATTGGTCCATATTTAGCAGATGTTATTGGTCACATACACATATTTAACAGATGTTATTGGTCCATACACATATTTAGCAGATGTTATTGGTCCATATTTAGCAGATGTTATTGGTCACATACACATATTTATCAGATGTTATTGGTCACATACACATGGTTAGCAGACGTTATTGCGGGTGTAGTGAAATCCTTGTGTTCCATCTCCAACAGTGCAGTAATAATCTAACAATACACAACAGTACACACACATCTAGAGGTAAAAGCATGGAATTAAGAAATATATTAATATCAGGATGATATTGTGCAGTAATATCTAACATGTAATCTAACAATTCAAAACAATTCTAATAATCTATACACAATACCCCATAATGACAAAGCGAAACAGTTATTTATTTTATTTTAGCGAATACATTAAAAGTAGAACATAGAACCTTTGCTCTGACACTCGAAATTGAGCTCAGGTGCATCCTGTTTCCATTGATCATCCTTGAGATGTTCCTACAACTTGATTGGAGTCCACCTGTGGTAAAAACAATTGACTGGATATGATTTGGAAAAAGACACAACTTGTCTATAAAAGGTTGCGCAGTTGACAGTACATGTCAGAGCAAAAACCAAGTAATGAGGTCGAAGGAATTGTCCCTAGAGCTCTGAGACAGGATTGTGTCGAAGCACAGATCTGGGGAAGGGTACCAAAACCTTTCTGCAGCATTGAAGGTCCCCAAGAACACAGTGGCCTCCATCATTCTTAAATGGAAGAAGTTTGGAACCACCAAGACTCTACCTAGAGCAATCAGGGGAGAAGGTTCTTGGTCAGGGAGGTGACCAAGAACCTGATGGGGACTCTGACAGAGCTTAAGAGTTCCTCTGTGGAGATGGGAGAACCTTTCAGAAGGACAACCATCTATCTCTGCAGCACTCCACCAATCAGGCCTTTATGGTAGAGTGGCCAGATGGATGCCTCTCCTCAGTAAAAGGCACATGGCAGCCCTCTTGGAGTTTGCCAAAAGGCACCTAAAAACTCTCAGACCATGAATGCCAAGCGTCACGTCTGGAGGAAACCTGGCACCCAAAGCCACTCCTTCTTTGTCTTGGCCGTGTGCTTAGGATTGTTGTCCTGTTGGAAGGTGAACCTTCGCCCCAGTCTGAGTTCCTGAGTGCTCTGGAGTAGGTTTTCATCAAGGATCTCTCTGTACTTTACTCCGTTCATCTTCCCTTGATCCTGACTAGTCTCCCAGTCCTTGCCGCTGAAAAACATCCCTACAGCATGATGCTGCCACCACTATGCTTCACCATAGGGATGAGGCCAGGTTTCCTCCAGACGTGACGCTTGGCATTCATGGTGTGGTCCTTCTGTAGCTCAGTTGGTAGAGCATGGCGCTTGTAACGCCAGGGTAGTGGGTTCGATCCCCGGGACCGCCCATACGTAGAATGTATGCACACATGACTGTAAGTCGCTTTGGATAAAAGCGTCTGCTAAATGGCATATATTATGGTCTGAGAGTGCTTAGGTGCCTTTTGACAAACTCCAAGCGGGCTGGCATGTGTTCTATGGACAATTGTGTGTAGATTACTGAGGATGTTGTGTTATTTAATCCATTTTAGATTAAAATGTGTAACAAGTCAAGGGGTCTGAATTCGTTCCGAAGGCGCTGTATATACAGTAAAACACAGGAAAATCATGTTTTTGACTACACTGGGCCTTTACTGTATGTATGAACTAATGCATTTTCACTATAGAGTTGAGACAGACCATTTGAAGACACTCCTCATTAAACTGTGATGGTCAGTTTCCCAGACACATATTCATAGACTCAAAGCATGTTTTAATTCTCAATTAAAAGTCCTTCTTTATTAAAGGCTAGTCTTAGAAGACTATGTGTCTGGTAAACCAGCCCTGTAAGTATCTATGTTATATTTTACCTTTATTTAACTAGGCATGTCAGTTAAGAACAAATTCTTATTTTCAATGACGGCCTAGGAACAGTGTGTTAACTGCCTGTTCAGGGGCAGAACGACAGATTTGGACCTTGTTAGCTCGGGGTTTGAACTTGCAACCTTCCGGTTACTAGTCCAACACTCTAACCACTAGGCTACCCTTCCACCCTAAGTATAGAACATGTAGCTGAGTAGTTGATAGGTTAAAATGTTGGGTGTTGTTGGGGCTGTGGTTGGGGTTCACCACTGCTCTTACAGACCACTATGTTGCTTTTGTGTTGCATTTGTGCTGTGATGGGATCCTATATCTCAGTTTGAATCTAGATCCTATATCTTGTATCTGAGTTTGATTCTATATATTTGGTCCTTGATCCTATATCTCAGTTTGAAACTATATCATATATCCTTGAGCCTATATCTCAGTTTGAGTCTATATCATATATCCTTGAGTCTATATCTCAGTTTGATTCGATATCCCATATCCTTGATCCTTGAGTCTATATCTCAGTTTGCATCTATATCCTTGATCCTATATCTGTTTGATTCTATATTATATATACTTGATATTATACCTCAGTTTGATTCTACATCCCATAGCCTTGATCCTATATCTCAGTTTAATTATATATCCTATATCTTGATCCTATACGTCAGTTTAAGACTATATACTATATCCTTGATCCCATATATCATTTTAATTCTAAAGCCTATATCTTTTTTATGCTATATCTCAGTTTGAGACTATATTCATATCCTTGATCCTATTTCAGTTTGATTCTCTATAATATATCCTTTATGCTATATCTCAGTTTGAGACTATATTCATATCCTTGATCCTATTTCAGTTTGATTCTCTATAATATATCCTTTATGCTATATCTCAGTTTGAATCTATATCCTTAATCTTATATCACAGTTGTATTATATTTTCTATATCTTGGATTCTATCCTCTTGGTGTTAGGGGGCGCTATTTAAATTTTTAGATGAAAAACGTTCCCGTTTTAAACAAGATATTTTGTCACGAAAAGATGCTCGACTATGCATATAATTGACAGCTTTGGATAGAAAACACTCTGACGTTTCCAAAACAGCAAAGATATGGTCTGTAAGGGCAACAGAACTGATGTTACAGGTGAAACCCAGATAAAAATCCAACCAGGAAGTGCCGCATTTTTTGAAACCGCCTCATGCCAATGACTCCTTATCTGGCTGTGAATGAGCTACGAATGAGCTTACGTTTTCTACGTATTCCCCAAGGTGTCTACAGCATTGTGACGTCTTTTTGCGCATTTCCGTTGAAGAATAGCCGTAAGGGACCATATTTAGCAAGTGGTCACATGGTGTCTCCCGCATTCGCATAATCACAGTTTGATTATATAATCTATATCTTAGATTCTATGTCACAGTTTGATTATATAATCTATATCTTAGATTCTATGTCACAGTTTGATTATATAATCTATATCTTAGATTCTATGCCACAGTTTGATTATATAATCTATATCTTAGATTCTATGTCACAGTTTTATTATATATTCTATATATTGGATTCTATGTCACAGTTTTATTATATATTCTATATCTTAGATTCTATGTCACAGTTTGATTATATAATCTATATCTTGGATTCTATGTCACATTTTGATTATATAATCTATATCTTGGATTCTATGTCACAGTTTGATTATATAATCTATATCTTAGATCCTATGTCACAGTTTTATTATATATTCTATATCTTAGATTCTATGTCACAGTTTGATTATATAATCTATATCTTAGATTCTATGTCACAGTTTGATTATATAATCTATATCTTGGATTCTATGTCACAGTTTTATTATATATTCTATATCTTAGATTCTATGTCACAGTTTGATTATATAATCTATATCTTGGATTCTATGTCACATTTTGATTATATAATCTATATCTTGGATTCTATGTCACAGTTTGATTATATAATCTATATCTTAGATCCTATGTCACAGTTTTATTATATATTCTATATCTTAGATTCTATGTCACAGTTTGATTATATAATCTATATCTTAGATTCTATGTCACAGTTTGATTATATAATCTATATCTTGGATTCTATGTCACAGTTTTATTATATATTCTATATCTTAGATTCTATGTCACAGTTTGATTATATAATCTATATCTTGGATTCTATGTCACAGTTTTATTATATATTCTATATCTTAGATTCTATGTCACAGTTTGATTATATAATCTATATCTTAGATTCTATGTCACAGTTTTATTATATATTCTATATCTTAGATTCTATGTCACAGTTTGATTATATAATCTATATCTTACATTCTATGTCACAGTTTTATTATATATTCTATATCTTAGATTCTATGTCACAGTTTGATTATATAATCTATATCTTGGATTCTATGTCACAGTTTTATTATATCATCTATATCTTAGATTCTATGTCACAGTTTGATTATATAATCTATATCTTAGATTCTATGTCACAGTTTGATTATATAATCTATATCTTAGATCCTATGTCACAGTTTGATTATATATTCTATATCTTAGATTCTATGTCACAGTTTGATTATATAAACTATATCTTAGATCCTATGTCACAGTTTTATTATATATTCTATATCTTAGATTCTATGTCACAGTTTGATTATATAATCTATATCTTGGCTTCTATGTCACAGTTTGCGTCTCTTCAGATGCTCTTATATATTTAGAAACATCTCTCCTATCAATAAATGATGACTTTGAGCTCAAATTCTACATTACAGCTTTGATACAGAAGCAGCTCAACCTGCAGCCATTACATTATATCATGTTCTGTACCTGCAGCTCATATTTGCTGTCTATTGTTTATATTGACTGTTGAATTATCTTCTCACATCTTTGTATTTATGTGTTCTTATAAATTGCCCGATTAAGAGAGGGTCTTCTGAATCCCCTAATTAAGAGAAATAAGGGTCTTCTGAATCCCCTAATTAAGAGAAATAAGGGTCTTCTGAATCCCCTAATTAAGAGAAATAAGGGTCTTCTGAATCTTCTAATTAAGAGACATAAGGGTCTTCTGAATCTTCTAATTAAGAGAAATAAGGGTCTTCTGAATCCCCTAATTAAGAGCCATAAGAGCCCCGTTTCCAACCACAGGTTTTATGGGAGTAATTTAGATGGGGAATTTAGACAGGACATTAGAGTTCACATCCCAACTCTTCCAAAATGTGCCATTGGATCTTTTAGGGACCCGTTTAACATCCCATCTGAAAGACGGCACTCTACACAGGGCAATATCCCCAATCACTGCCCTGGGGAACTTGGGATATTTTTTTCAGACCAGAGGAAAGAGTGCCTCCTACTGGCACTCCAACAGCACTTCCAGCTGAAATCTGGTCTCCCAGTCCAGGAACTGACCAGGACCAACCTTGCTTAGCTTCAGTGACAAACCAGCAGTAGGATGCAGTAGGATGCAGTAGGATGCAGTAGGATGCAGTAGGATGCAGTAGGATGCAGTAGGATGCAGTAGGATGCAGGGAGATATGATGCAGTAGGATGCAGTAGGATGCAGTAGGATGCAGTAGGATGCAGTAGGATGCAGTAGGATGCAGTAGGATGCAGGGAGATATGATGCTGGCAAATAATGTGTTTGCACAATATGGTGGGATCTTTTTGTGTCTATAAAATGTATTATGCGAGAAATGTAGGTGGAAACACCTTTTTGCACAAATATTGATATAATAAACATCGTATAGATTTGAAGTGTGGTCCTCCCAATATGACTTGGGAAAAGCCATGCAGTTTATTAGTGGTCCTTCTGTAGCTCAGTTGGTAGAGCATGGCACTTGTAACGCCAGGGTAGTGGGTTTGATTCCCGGGATCACCCATACGTAGAATGTATGCACACATGACTGTAAGTCGCTTTGGATAAAAGCGTCTGCTAAATGGCATATATTATTATATATTATTAGGCTACAGATGAATTCAGTTATGATGATCTTCACAGGGTGGTGAATGTGCACGGTGATGAGCTTGATGCTCCTTTACAATAAATATCCAGGGCCCTTTTCTGGTGACATGATGATCGATGCTTAACTGCCGTTTGACAGATGATAATATTATCCATAATAATCTCATCATGTAGACTAGCCAACCGGCAGAGTTGTATCTGCGAGCTGTTGGCTAGCGCTCAGGTGCCAAGACCAGAGAAGGCACATTTAATACTTGAAAATGCGATGGAAATATATCGAACTTTTGATCTTTATTGGGTACATGAAAATATTTATTATTACATTTAAATAAACATTTATTATTATTATCACACATTGACTTGTATTTAGGTGGAAACAAGTATATTTTGGTGGAAACATACCACTGCTGGGAAAATGTGCATATTTTATTTTTTTAACCTTTATTTAACCAGGCAAGTCAGTTAAGAACACATTCTTATTTTCAATGACAGCCTAGGAACAGTGGGTTAACTGGTCTAGGAACAGTGGGTTAACTGCCTGTTCAGGGGCAGAACGACAGATTTGTACCTTGTCAGCTCGGGGATTTGAACTTGCAACCTTCCGGTTACTAGTCCAATGCTCTAACCACTAGGCTACCCTGCTGCCCCTTTAAAATATTTTGCCCAAGAAATTATGGAAAATTAGCTACTCTATTGCTTTTTGTCCAGGTTTCAGCAGTAAGAAAATTAGCTACTGTATTGCTATCGTTCCAGGTATCAGCAGTAAGAAAATTAGCTACTCTATTGCTATCGTTCCAGGTATCAGCAGGAGGAAAATTAGCTACTGTATTGCTATCGTTCCAGGTTTCAGCAGGAGGAAAATTAGCTACTCTATTGCTATCGTTCCAGGTATCAGCAGGAGGAAAATTAGCTACTCTATTGCTATCGTTCCAGGTATCAGCAGGAGGAAAATTAGCTACTGTATTGCTATCATTCCAGGTATCAGCAGGAGGAAAATTAGCTACTGTATTGCTATCTGTAGTATGGGTACTATATATTGATAGCACCCAGTAGAGATACATATTGATGGTATCCACTAGAGATACATATTGATGGTATCCACTAGAGATACATATTGATGGTATCCACTAGAGATACATATTGATGGTATCCACTAGAGATACATATTGATGGTATCCACTAGAGATACATATTGATGGTACCCACTAGAGATACATATTGATGGTATCCACTAGAGATACATATTGATGGTACCCACTAGAGATACATATTGATGGTACCCACTAGAGATACATATTGATGGTATCCACTAGAGATACATATTGATGGTACCCACTAGAGATACATATTGATGGTATCCACTAGAGATATATATTGATAGTACCCAGTAGAGATACATATTGATGGTATCCACTAGAGATACATATTGATGGTATCCACTAGAGATACATATTGATGGTATCCACTAGAGATACATATTGATGGTACCCACTAGAGATACATATTGATGGTACCCACTAGAGATACATATTGATGGTACCCACTAGAGATACATATTGATGGTATCCACTAGAGATACATATTGATAGTACCCACTAGAGATACATATTGATGGTATCCACTAGAGATACATATTGATAGTACCCAGTAGAGATACATATTGATGGTATCCACTAGAGATACATATTGATGGTATCCACTAGAGATACATATTGATGGTATCCACTAGAGATACATATTGATGGTATCCACTAGAGATACATATTGATGGTACCCACTAGAGATACATATTGATGGTATCCACTAGAGATACATATTGATAGTACCCACTAGAGATACATATTGATGGTACCCAGTAGAGAGAGATACATATTGATGGTACCCACTAGAGATACATATTGATGGTACCCACTAGAGATACATATTGATGGTACCCACTAGAGATACATATTGATGGTACCCACTAGAGATACATATTGATGGTACACACTAGAGATACATATTGATGGTATCCACTAGAGATACATATTGATGGTACCCACTAGAGATACATATTGATGGTATCCACTAGAGATACATATTGATGGTATCCACTAGAGATACATATTGATGGTATCCACTAGAGATACATATTGATGGTACCCAGTAGAGATACATATTGATGGTATCCACTAGAGATACATATTGATAGTACCCAGTAGAGATACATATTGATGGTACCCACTAGAGATACATATTGATGGTATCCACTAGAGATACATATTGATGGTATCCACTAGAGATACATATTGATAGTACCCACTAGAGATACATATTGATAGTATCCACTAGAGATACATATTGATAGTACCCACTAGAGATACATATTGATGGTATCCACTAGAGATACATATTGATAATACCCAGTAGAGATACATATTGATGGTATCCACTAGAGATACATATTGATAGTACCCACTAGAGATACATATTGATGGTATCCACTAGAGATACATATTGATGGTATCCACTAGAGATACATATTGATGGTATCCACTAGAGATACATATTGATGGTACCCACTAGAGATACATATTGATGGTACCCACTAGAGATACATATTGATGGTATCCACTAGAGATACATATGGATGGTATCCACTAGAGATACATATGGATGGTATCCACTAGAGATACATATTGATGGTATCCACTAGAGATACATATTGATGGTACCCACTAGAGATACATATTGATGGTATCCACTAGAGATATATATTGATAGTACCCAGTAGAGATACATATTGATGGTATCCACTAGAGATACATATTGATGGTATCCACTAGAGATACATATTGATGGTATCCACTAGAGATACATATTGATGGTATCCACTAGAGATACATATTGATGGTATCCACTAGAGATACATATTGATGGTACCCACTAGAGATACATATTGATGGTATCCACTAGAGATACATATTGATAGTACCCAGTAGAGATACATATTGATGGTATCCACTAGAGATACATATTGATGGTATCCACTAGAGATACATATTGATGGTATCCACTAGAGATACATATTGATGGTATCCACTAGAGATACATATTGATGGTATCCACTAGAGATACATATTGATGGTATCCACTAGAGATACATATTGATGGTATCCACTAGAGATACATATTGATGGTACCCACTAGAGATACATATTGATGGTACCCACTAGAGATACATATTGATGGTACCCACTAGAGATACATATTGATGGTATCCACTAGAGATACATATTGATAGTACCCAGTAGAGAGAGATACATATTGATAGTATCCACTAGAGATACATATTGATAGTACCCACTAGAGATACATATTGATGGTACCCAGTAGAGAGATACATATTGATGGTACCCACTAGAGATACATATTGATGGTACCCACTAGAGATACATATTGATGGTACCCACTAGAGATACATATTGATGGTACCCACTAGAGATACATATTGATGGTACCCACTAGAGATACATATTGATGGTACCCACTAGAGATACATATTGATAGTACCCACTAGAGATACATATTGATGGTATCCACTAGAGATACATATTGATGGTATCCACTAGAGATACATATTGATGGTATCCACTAGAGATACATATTGATGGTACCCACTAGAGATACATATTGATGGTATCCACTAGAGATACATATTGATAGTACCCAGTAGAGATACATATTGATGGTATCCACTAGAGATACATATTGATAGTACCCAGTAGAGATACATATTGATGGTACCCACTAGAGATACATATTGATGGTATCCACTAGAGATACATATTGATAGTATCCACTAGAGATACATATTGATAATACCCAGTAGAGATACATATTGATAGTATCCACTAGAGATACATATTGATAATACCCAGTAGAGATACATATTGATGGTATCCACTA